>NC_057801.1:134230674-134497930 GCF_018294505.1 Triticum aestivum
GCCATTAGTAAAAATTACTAATGGCGTGCTAGTAATGGCGCACCAGTGATGCGCCATTAATGGCCAATTTAGGTGCGCCATTAGTAGCGGTTTTTCTAGTAGTGCCTCTCCGGTGTCTATATAAACCGGAGAGTTTTAGTCCGTAGGACGAACAACAATCAGACCATAGGCTAGATTCTAGGGTTTAGCCACTCCGATCTCATGGTAGATCTACTCTTGTACTACCCATATCATCAATATTAATCAAGCAGAAGTAGGGTTTTACCTCCATCGAGAGGGCCTGAACCTGGGTAAAAACATCGTGTCACTTGTCTCCTGTTACCATCCGCCTAGACGCATAGTTCGGGGCCCCCTACCTGAGATCCGCCGGTTTTGACACCGACATTAGTGCTTTCATTGAGAGTTCCGCTGTGTCGTCACCATCAGGAAGGATGTCGCATCCCGTCTTTAAAGACGGCGTCATTGCTAAAGGAGCTTTGGCTATCGGCCAAACTCTCCGGCTAGGCAGGTTTTTGATGACCGCCAGTCCAGCCGCCGCGCCAACAATGACCTCTCAGGCCATCGAAAGCAATCTTCGCATCAGCTCGGAGCTCGCCGAGCAGTTAGATCCGATGGAGCTCTTCTCCCTGAACGAACTCTTGGATCGCATCGCGGCCCTGGGAGTCGCAACTGATTACGAGTAGATTGGGCTTAAACCTGATCAGAGAGAGATTGACTCTCCCCAGATTACCCACCATGTAGAAGTGGTGGAAGAACAATGCGGCGAGTCTTCGCCCGCCCTAAGGACCAGATGCGTCCGGATTCCCGATCCCTCCAAGCTAGAAACCCGCGGAGGGGAGGATGTCGTCCGAACCCTGAACCTAAAGTCAGGCAGCAGGCCCGATTCATTGAATAATATCCGAGAAAGCAAGCTTCCGAATTCAGAAACTGCTCGGCCCCTGAATCTTACATCGGGCAGGGTTCCGGATTTATTTCCACCCGCCCACCAAACTATACGGGATTTATCCCTAATACGGCTAGAGTCCGGAGAAACAGTACACCACTACTGGGCCAGATTCCTCCTGGTTATGAACAGGATAAAGGACTGCCATGAGAAAGAAGTAATTTCACTCTTCCTTAACAACTGCACGAACATCGGAATCCTCAACGCCATAAGTCGCCGCGAAATTACACGATTCACCGACTTGACATCCATAGTACGAAAGTACTGCGCGATTGAAAGCATTCGGAAAACCAAAGATAAATTCTGGGATAATCCGGCCCCGAATATAACACAAGTCCGAAACAAAAGGGCGCATTATCGCCAGGCATCTGAGCCAAACATCAAAAAACAAAAACCCTCTACAGGGTACGGGACCATATTGGAAGGATGGCCAATGGACCCTGTAGAATTCATAATTCAGGGAAAGCCACACCAACGCACAGCCTCAGAGCATGTTGGATACTACGGCACGTAGCTAGAAGCGGCGAGGAGCTTTTAACTCCAGCACCCGAAGAATACCTCCCCAGTACGGTGTCGACAGTCTTCGAGACATTCACATCAAACAATGCAAGGAAACGAACGCTTCGCAACCTCGCCGAAGTCTACCAAGTAGCAACAATAAACCCATGGAGTGACACGGCTATCACCTTTAACGCCAGTGACGAACCTAAATTCCGGACAGCCCGAGCACCAGCCGCATTGGTCCTCAGTCCGATAGTGGATGGCTTCCGACTTACAAAGGTACTCATGGACGGCGGCAGCGGACTCAACCTCATCTACGAGGAAACCCTGCGAAAAATGGAAATTGACTGGAGCCGCATTGAGCGAAGCAACACAACTTTTAGGGGAATAATCCCAAGCCGGGAAGCATGCTGTTCAGAAAAAATCACACTGGATGTGGTGTTCGGCACGCCGGACAATTACAGATCCGAGGAGGTCATGTTTCAAGTGGCCCCGTTCAGCAGCGGCTACCACGCTCTGCTAGGGCGAGAAGCATTTACAATTTTCCAAGCCATACCCCATTACGGGTACATGAAGCTCAAAATGCCCAGGCCCAACGGAATCATCACTCTCGCAAGTGATCTGGACATAGCGCTCCGCGCTGAAAACAAGACAGACACACTGGCCCTGGAGGCATTATCTGAGGCCCTAGCGGCCGAGGAATTAACGGCGTTGCACTCCATAGTGGACAGGGACGACGTGATACTAGACAAGAGATCCAAGTCCACCTCTTTTAAACCAGCGGACGAAATAGTCAAATTCCAAGTCCATCCAACGGACCCCACAAAAACGGCCTCCATCGGGGCACAATTAAAACGCGACGTAGACGCGGCACTCAGAGACTTTCTGCGAGAAAATTGGGACATTTTCTCCTGGCACCCCTCGGATATGCCAGGAATCCCACGCAGGCTGGCCGAGCACAGCCTGAACATCATAAAAGGGTTTAAACCCGTCAAGCAGACCCTACGGCGCTTTTCCGAACCTAAGAGACAAGCCATGGGAGAGGAGCTAGCAAAACTGCTGGAAGCCGGGTTCATCAGAGACATAAAACATCCGGACTGGCTAGCAAACCTGGTGATGGTACCAAAGAAGGACAAATCTTGGCGCCTATGTGTCGATTTCAAAGACCTAAACAAGGCCTGTCCAAAGGACCCTTTCCCACTCCCCCGAATTGATCAAATCATCGACGACACCGCAGGAACGACTCATTGTGTTTCCTCGATGCATACTTTGGCTACCATCAAATCAAGATGGCAGAGTCAGACCAGGCCGCAACGGCATTCATCACCCCATACGGCCCATTCTGCTTCAACACGATGCCCTTTGAGCTCAAAAACGCCGGCGCAACATATCAGCGCATGATTCAGACATGTCTGGCCAACCAGATCGGCAAAACAGTCGAAGCATACGTAGATGATGTGGTCGTCAAAACAAAGCACGTCGATACTCTAGTAGACGACTTGAGGCTCACGTTCGACAATCTCCAAACATATGACATTAAGCTCAACCCGGAAAAATGTGTTTTCGGCGTACCAGCCGGAGAGCTCCTGGGCTTCATCGTATCCGGTAGAGGAATTGAAGCAAACCCAGCCAAGATCCGAGCTCTGTCACAATTAGATACCCCAAAGGACCTCAAACAAATACAAAAACTGACAGGATGCGTGGCGGCTCTAAGCCGCTTTATCTCCCACTTAGGAGAAAAGGCATTACCCCTCTATCGCCTCCTACAGCGTACCGACCACTTCGAGTGGACGGAGGCCGCCATGGCCGGACTTGAAGAAATAAAAGCCATATTGGCAGCAAATCCGTTCCTGGCCGCGCCCAACACGGGTGAACCAATGCTATTATACATCACGGCAACCCATCAAGTTGTAAGCGTGGTGCTCGTCGTCGAACGAGAAACGGACGGACACAAGTTCCCCCTCCAAAAACCAGTGTACTATGTGTCCATTGTGCTAACCCCATGCAAGTCACGGTACCCGCATTATCAAAAGATAGCATACGCGGTGTTCATGGCATCCCGGAAGCTGCGACACTACTTTCAAGAGTGCTCCATAACAGTGGCATCCGAAGTACCCCTTAATGACATTATAAACAACCGCGACGCAATGGGCTGGATTGCCAAATGGGCCATCGAGCTCCTCCCGTTCGACATAACCTACAAGCCAAGGCGAGCTATTAAGTCGCAGGTTTTGGCCGACTTCATTGCCGAATGGACTGAAGCCGAACTCCCTAAAGAATACGGCGCATGCTCCAATTGGATCATGCACTTCGACGGCTCCAAAATGTTGGCTGGCCTGGGGGCTGGCGTCGTTCTGACGTCCCTAACCGGGGACACAGTCCAATACATACTTCAGATAATGTACACGGATTCGAACAACGCAGCCGAATACGAGGCCCTTTTACATGGCCTCCGAATGGCAGTCTCCATGGGCATTCAGCGCCTAGAGGTCCGCGGGGATTCAAATCTCGCAATATCCCAAATAAATGGAGACTTCGACGCCAAGGACCCGAAAATGGCAGCCTACCGCAATGCCATCTTAAAGATGTCAGCTCGGTTTGAGGGGCTTGAATTTCATCACATAGCCCGGGAAAATAACCATGCATCAGATGTGCTAGCACGCATCGGCGCCAAGCGCGAGGCCGTCCCTCCCAACATCTTCCTAGAAAGGTTGTTCAAGCCATCTGTATCATGGGACGGATAATCCGGAAACAATAGCCCGGACACAACTACACTGCCCCTCACCGAGCATCCTGACACAATTGGGGGCTACACCAACGAAACAACGCCGTCAGCCCACGAAATAATGGCAGTCATTGCCCCTTGGACAGAGCCATTCCTAGCCTACCTAACTAGGCAGGAACTTCCCGAGGACCAAAACAAGGCCCGCTGCATAGTGCGGCGATCTAAAGCCTACAAAGTCCACGAGGGAGAGCTTTACAAGAAAAGCACAACCGGAGTCCTTCAAAGGTGTATCTCCGAAGAAGAAGGGCGAGACCTTTTGGCTGAAATCCATGCCGGACTCGGCGGGCACCACGCCGCAGCCCGGGCTCTTGTAAGCAAGGCCTTCCGTACCGGATTTTATTGGCCAATGGCCCGGGCAGACGCTCAGGACTTAGTGCAACGATGTGTTCGTTGCCAGTTATTCTCCAACCAAAGCCACATGCCGCCTACCGCCCTACAAACTATACCCATTACCTGGCCTTTCGCGCTCTGGGGGCTTGACATGGTCGGACCCCTTAAGGGAGGAACCCATAAGCAAAAATACCTACTGGTCACGGTGGACAAATTCACCAAATGGATAGAAGCCAAGCCTGTAAAGACGGCCGAATCCGGACCAGTGATAGACTTCATATCCGGGGTTGTACACCGTTACGGTGTCCCCCACAGCATCATAACTGACAACGGCACAAACTTCACGGCCGATGAAGTCAAACTTTGGTGCAAAAACATGGGCATCAAGCTCGACTATGCTTCAGTCTATCACCCTCAAACTAACGGTCAAGTCGAACGGGCCAATGGTCTCATTCTGAGCGGCATCAAACCCAGACTAGTGCGATCCCTCAAGGAATCTGACACGCACTGGGTAGAGGAGCTTGACTCTGTACTCTGGGGGCTGCGGACCATGCCGAATCGCAGTACTGAATTCACACCATTTTTTATGGTATACGGCGCAGAGGCAGTACTGCCATGCGACATAATCCATGACTCACCTCGAGTGCGCATGTATGAAGAAAGAGAAGCCGAGCTCGATTGGCAGGACAGCTTGGACGCAATGGAAGAGGAGCGCGACGTGGCAAAGGCTCATTCCGCATTCTATCAACAGCAGGCTCGAAGATATCAAAGCAGAGAAGTACGGGCCAAAACATATAACATTGGCGAACTAGTTCTACGCCTGCCGGACAAGAAAAAGGATAAATTAAAGCCCAAATGGGAGGGCCCCTTCATCATCGACAAAGTACTGACCGGCGGAGCGTACCGTCTGCGAGGCGCATCGGACAACCGACTCGAGCCAAACCCATGGAATGCAGCACGCCTACGAAGGTTCTACGCCTAGCACCCGACTCCGTGTTCGTCTCCTTCCCTCATCCCTTTGTTTTATTTTTTGTTTTTATTTTTGGTAGTCCGGGATTTTGTTCCTTCTCCCTCCCCCTTTTTCTCACAAGCCCTTAGGGGCTCGCATGTGCAATATTCGCACGCACCCGACGCGCTACCTGCGCTCACAATACCTGGGGGCTTCTCTACCAAGAAGTTTATATAAAATGGGCCTCATGCCCAAAACATGTGTAATGCTTCCGCATGAACCTTTTATACACCATTATATGCATCGATATGACTTAAGTTTTGGCCAAGCTGGGTTGCCTAGCTCCTGTGCTTACCCCTACGTTCTTGTTCGTTCGGCTAGGTGGTAAAGGGAGCACCTCTGCGATTGTTACTGCCGGGTCAGCCGGATGTGTACCTCAGACTGGGTGAAGCCGAAAGCTAGTGTTCTTAAGGGAATATTCGGTCGGTGAACTAAAAGATGATCTTTCGTATTTACTCATTTGCCCCCAGATGCTTTTCTGCTCTTTCCGGCAGTTCGGACATGCACTTTAGGGCATGCCTCCCAGGGAAAGGAACCCCTAACGGAACTATTCTCTCTGGAAGATGTTTCTTACTAACCATGTAATATAACATAACTAGTTGGGCACTTGTCTGCTAAAGCACTTATGACCCCTACGCCTTGTCTCCATGCATGCCCCGGTTCTTACATAACCAAGAGGGTATTCGGACACACTCCGGACTATAGGGTCCAGAGGTCGAAGCGAAAAGGTCCGCAATGACAAACAATCTACAATCCGGCTAGAGGACATTTTTTATGTCATTTTTACATAGTCAATCCGACTCGGCATATTATTCTTCAATGCCATCTAACAGGCGGTCTAATTTACAGTCCTATTGGGAATACTTTGCAGCTAGCTCCACCTAGCCATATGCCAAGCTGACCGGGATCTCCTTTCCATCCGGACCTGTAGGGCCGACCTCGGCCATGTGGTTTGGGTCAGCCTTCGTGTACCGAGTCTTCACCATGGCCTGGCAAGCCGATATCTTCCATAACCGGAACCGCTACCGCACTCCCTCCAGCTTCTTGGCAAGCTCCTCAAGGCCTTCGGGCACGGAGAGGGATGGCCACATAGCCTGGATGACGCCTCGCATTGCCTGCCGAACTCGCTCGTGTAGTTGCAACAGCTCGGGAAGAAGGTCTCCCAATGAACCGGGCATTTCCTCCGCCGGACGACCCGTCAGCAGACCTACAGACATAGCTCTGTCAATCGACTTCCTCGCCGAATTCTTTTTTCGAAGATTCGTTCAAGAACTTACTAAAAATGTCGCGTCGAAGTCGCCGATTCTCCTTCACGGCAGAAGACAGCTGAATGCGAACATCTTTCAGTTCCTCGCCTAGCTGGGTATTGGCGTCTTGAAGCTTGTTCTTCTCTTGCCTCACCCTCGTCAGCACGTTCTCGCCAGCCTTTAGTTGGCGTAGGAGTTGTTGCTGGTCCGGATTTACTCCGGCCTCATCTGCATTATTATAGTCAGGGTTGCACGCCTGCCGCATTTCAAAACGGATGTACCTTTCGAAGCACATATTACCTGCGGGCGTCCCCTTGACATTCTATGAAGTGGACAATGCGGCCTCGAGCTGAGCCTTGCACTCTTCGAGCTCCTGGGACAATTGCGTGTTCTTCTTTGTAAGACACTGCATAGCACATGATCCTTCAAACAGTTACCTTCAGTGTTTCAAGTCTCGGGGGCTACTGACATATATAACCTTCAATTCTACTCACCTGTATGTCTTTCACATACTGCTTCGTGGCTCTGGCTAGACCATCTTGAGCAGCACGGAGATACGCATCTCCTGTATTAAAGGCGTCCAACGCCTCTGGGGAAAAACACGCGTCACGAAGAACAGTCCGGCGACGCCTGTGGTTTAGGGCACTCTCCACCTCTGAATTGGTGGCAGATAGCCCATCGGCGCCCTCTGTCGGAGGAGCGCCCGAGGCGCGTCCCATGTCCGCCTCTGCTTCCGGACCCGGCCTCGAACCTTGGCCGGCGGACATAGTCCGGCGGGCTCTCTTCTTTCTAAGAAAATCATGAGCATTAGTAAGACTCAAGGGCATAAACCCTAGGCGTTAAATCCGCACACCATATCGTTGCGCCGGAATCTCGATCTGGTCCGCACTTCTTTTTGGCCCGCCTGGCTTCAGAGGCCCTTGTTGGCTGCCCACCATGGGCTCGGCCTTCCGCCTCAAGGATTTACCCTACGAAACGCTGTTAGTGCATGGCATGCAAGATAAAGCATGAGAATACTGGGACTTTAGTCTTAGTTACCTTGCAGGCTGGAAGTAGTCCGGGATAGTCGGCCGTGATGGCCACTAAGGAGTTATCCTTGCTCAATTGATGAAATACTCCATCAGTCAACTCCACGCATAAGTCCGGATCTTCTTGGGAGTCCGGATCAAGGGACCGTTCCGGATCCTCGGGTTGTGGAGCAGGGCTGTTTATTTCCTTTACAGCCTGGTGCAGCACCTGCGTGTAAACATTACTAGTCTAAGTACTCAACTACGGGAATTTCAAAAACGGGTAGGCAAGTGAAAGTGTCTGCTCACCCAACTAGGAGGATTGTACATAGAGAATCCGCCTTCCGGGTTGACACGGAGGAATTCTTCATCTTCCCCCTTGTATAAAGCGGATAAGATTCTCGTTAAAGTGGCGGCTGAATCTGGCCCCTTGCGACCGCTCCGGGTAGCATCGTCCTCCCCGTTGAAATCCCACATGGGGTGGCCTCTATATTGAAGCGGTTGCACCCCTCGCGTGATGCATATGGCCATGACCTTGATCATGGTCAGTCCGGAATGAGCCAACAACCTTATCCGGCTCATCAGGTACAGGACGTCCCTGTCAGCTTCCCTTTGAGGGTTCCGTGGGCGCCAACTCAGGCGCTTCTTCAACGGGGCATTATTGAACTCGGGGAGGCCGATCCGTACAGGGTCCGGTAGGGGGACGTCATCTATATAAAAGCATTCCAAGGGCCAGTCTTCGGACACCCTCTTTGGGGTGCCGGATAGATATCCGGTCCCGGCGATGCGCCATAGTTCAGCTCCGCCCACTTGATAAATAGACCCCTCCCGAGAACGAGGCACAAGGCAAAACAACCTCTTCCACAGTGCGAAATGGGCCTCAACGCCCAAGAACAGCTCGCAGAGGGCCACGAAGCCTGCAATGTGCAGAATGGAGGCGGGCGTGAGGTTGTGTAGCTGGAGGCCGTAGAACTCCAACAACCCTCGGAGAAACGGATGAATTGGAAATCCGAGTCCTCTCATCAAATAAGGGACTAGGCATACCCGCTCTCCTCAAGAGGGATTGGAGACGCTCTCCGCCTGCTCTCCGCCGCTATAGGTAGCAATCCCGGCTCGAACTGGGACCATATATGCCGGGGGGAGAAGCCCCTTGGACTGAAGCACTACTAGCTCGCTATGCGGGACGGAACACCGCCCCCAATCTCCGGGCCGAGCGCTGGGGAGGCGAGAGGAGGAGCTGCACCAACCGGCCATGGTGGAATGGATCTCTGTTGAAGGCACTCTGATGAAATCTCGCGGAGGGAAGTTGGTGTGAATTGGATCTAAATCCCCGTCTCTTTTATGGGCGGTTCATTAACGCAACCAGGGGGGTAACTAAAAAATCCCCTGGCTTTTCACATTCGTTTGACACGTGGAAGATGGTCATTATGGGGCACAGAAGCAGAGGAGGGCAGCACGCACTAGAAGCCGGACACTATTCGACGGGTACAAGGAATTTGAAGAAGAACCCGCCTTGCAATGCCGAAGACAACTTGCGCGCCGAACTCGTCGTCATTGAAGCCTGGTTCAGGGGCTACTGAGGGAGTCCTGAATTAGGGGGTGGCCGGATGGCCGGACTATGACCTTTGGCTGGACTCCTGGACTATGAAGATACAAGATTGAAGACTCCGTCCCGTGTCCGGATGGGACTTTCCTTGGCGTGGAAGGCAAGCTTGGCGATACGATATGAAGATCTCCTCCCATTGTAACCGACTCTGTGTAACCCTAGCCCTCTCCGGTGTCTATATAAACCGGAGAGTTTTAGTCCGTAGGACGAACAACTATCAGACCATAGGCTAGATTCTAGGGTTTAGCCATTCTGATCTCGTGGTAGATCTACTCTTGTACTACCCATATCATCAATATTAATCAAGCAGGAGTAGGGTTTTACCTCCATCGATAGGGCCCGAACCTGGGTAAAAACATCGTGTCCCTTGTCTCCTGTTACCATCCGCCTAGATGCACAGTTCGGGACCCCCTACCCGAGATCCGCCGGTTTTGACACCGACAGGGGGCGGCCAAAGGGGGGAACTTGCCCCCCAAGTCAGGTGGGGCGCCCCCCAACCCCAGGGTTTCCAACCCTAGGCGCAGGGGGAGGCCCAAGGGGGGTGCACCAGCCCACCAGGGGATGGTTCCCTTCCCACTTCAGCCCATGGGGCCCTCGGGGATAGGTGGCCCCACCCGGTGGACCCTCGGGACCCTTCCGGTGGTCCCGGTACAATACCGGTGACACCCGAAACTTTCCCGGTGGCCGAAACTGGACTTCCCATATACAAATCTTTACCTCCGGACCATTCCGGAACTCCTCGTGACGTCCGGAATCTCATCCAGGACTCCAAACAACTTTTGGATTACCGCATACTAATATCTGTACAACCCTAGCGCCACCGAACCTTAAGTGTGTAGACCCTACGGGTTCGGGAATCACGCAGACATGACCGAGACAGCTCTCCGGCCAATAACCAACAGCGGGATCTGGATACCCATGTTGGCTCCCACATGTTCCACGATGATCTCATCAAATGAACCATGATGTCGAGGATTCAAGTAATCCCGTCTACAATTCCCTTTGTGAATCGGTACGTTACTTGCCCGAGATTCGATCGCCGGTATCCCAATACCTCGTTCAATCTCTTTACCGGCAAGTCACTTTACTCGTACCGTAATGCATGATCCCATGACCAACCACTTGGCCACATTGAGCTCATTATGATGATGCATTACCGAGTGGGCCCACAGATACCTCTCCGTCATACGGAGTGACAAATCCCAGTCTCGATCAGTGTCAACCCAACAGACACTTTCGGGGATACCTGTAGTATACCTTTATAGTCACCCAGTTATGTTGTGACGTTTGGTACACCCAAAGCACTCCTACGGTATCCAGGAGTTACACGATCTCATGGTCTAAGGAAATGATACTTGACATTGGAAAAGCTCTAGCAAACGAACTACACGATCTTGTGCTATGCTTAGGATTGGGTCTTGTCCATCATATCATTCTCCCAATGATGTGATGCCATTATCAATGACATCCAATGTCCATAGTCAGGAAACCATGACTATTTGTTTATCAACAAGCGAGTCAACTACAGGCTCACTGTTGTGGTCTATGTATTCACACATGTATTACGATTTCTGGATAACACACTTATAGCATGAATAATAGACAATTATCATGAACAAGGAAATATAATAATAATCATTTTATTATTGCCTCTAGGGCATATTTCCAACACTACCACCTCCCACGCCCATACCAACAATGTAGGCTATCGGAGTGGCTTTGGGAATTGATCCTTCTGAGTTATCGGTGGAGAAGCTTATGGCTACTCCACGTCCATCTGAAGATGATGATGTTTCCCATGATGATTGAAGACTCAAGAAGCTCGGTGGAGAGTTGGGCACTTTTGGTCTTGTGTCCCTTTTTTTTAGTTTCATCTGCATGTTTGGTTGTCTCAACTTATCAGAAACTTTTGTAAGCGACTTGGCTAGGGTTATGCCCTTGCGGTTAAGCAGCTGGGCTCGCTCTTATTCTCCTGCGATGGTTTTCTATGGATAGTAGCTCTTATCGTAATTGGCATGTGCTCTATTGGTATGTGCGTGCACTGAATTCTGATGCTCGACAACGTGACTTACGAGCAAAAATTGAAGAGAGACGCTGTTCTATTATCTGCTTGCAAGAAACTAAATGTGAGCATTTTGACATTAGATTGATTAGGTCCTTTTGTCCTCGGAGGTTTGATCAATTCGCCTTCTCGCCATCTATTGGCGCCTCCGGTGGAATCCTAGTCATATGGAATTCCTCGATCTTTAACGGCCAGCTCGTTGACATTCGGAGATTCGGTGTTGTGGTCTCTTTCAAATCTCTGCATAATGCAGAGAAATGGACTCTTGTTTCTGTGTATGGGCCATGTGAGGGCCAGCCCAGGGATGATTTTGTTAGCTGGTTATATAACCTAAACATCCCTACCGATGTGAATTGGCTATTGCTGGGCAATTTTAATTTCATCAGATCTTTGGATAACAGAAACCTCCCAGGTCGTGATGTCAATGATATTTTTCTCTTCAATGAAGTGATTGGACACCTAGGGCTTCTGCAACTGCCATTGAAAGGACGAAGCTTCACCTGGTCTAATATGCAGTAAAACCCATTGCTTGAGCAGCTTGATTGGTTTTTTACCATTGCTGATTGGATTTCTCATTATCCAAACACAGTGGTACACCCCCTGGCCAGAACAGCCTCGGATCATGTGCCTTGTGTGGTGTCCATTGACACAACAATTCCCCATGACCAAAGTTTTTAGGGTTGAAAACTTCTAGGTCGATATGCCTGGTTTTATGGATTGCATAAAGAAATCCTGGGACTCACTGGTTTTTGCTGATCTATCTACTTCTGCTATTCTCACTAAAAAGTTTAAGCATTTGAGAGTGATTTGAAAGTCTGGAGCAAGAAATTATCCTACATCAATAAACTAACGGTTGATTGTAGCAAGGTGACACTACATTTTGACCAACTGGAAGAAGACCGGCCTCTGACCAGTCCTGAGTTCAATTTTCGAAAAATTCTCAAGTTTCATTATGAACATCTGTTAAAGATTCATTATATATATTGGAAATAGAGGTGCACTATCCGATATATTCAGGTTGGGGAGGAAAATTCAAAATTCTTTCATGCTATCGCTTTAGAGCGAATGAGGAAGAATTCCATTTCCAGTTTAAAAACCAATGAAATGGTTGACCCAGTGATTGATCATGCTCAGATGGCGGGAATTCTTTGGGCCTCGTTTAAATCCAGGATGGGACGGGCCCAAGGGATATCTATGGCTTTGATTTGGATCAGTTAATTCGGCCAGTTCTTAGCCTGGAGGAGCTATCTATGTCGTTTACTTATAAGGATATTAACAAGGTCTTGAAGGAATTGCCGGGTGATCGGGCTCCTGGTCCTAATGGCTTTAATGAGATGTTTGTCAAGCGCTGTTGGCCCATAATTGAGAATGATTTTTTAGGCTTATTAAGGATTTTTATGAGGGGAAATTATCACCTGAAAACATTAATGGTTCTCTCATTACCCTCATCCCCAAGATAATTTCTCCTGAAGGGTCGGGTGATTTCAGGCCTATATCCCTCACCAACACTTGTTTAAATTTTTTAACTAAGTTGTTGGCCAACAAGTTGCAAAAGGTGATACTTAAGTGTATTCACAAGAATCAATATGGCTTTCTCAAAGGTAGATCAATTCAGGATTGTCTAGCATGGGCCTTTGAGTACATCCATTAGTGTAAGAAATCCAAGCGACCAATCATAATTCTCAAATTGGATTTTGCCAAGGCTTTTGATATTGTGGAGCATGAGGTCAGTCTTCAGATGCTAAAACATAAAGGGTTTGATGATAAGTCGTTGATCTGGGTTAAGCAAATCCTTTCAACAGGTTCCTCCTCTGGTTTGCTAAATGGTATTCCTGGGAAACAGTTTAAATGAAAGTGTGGAGTTAGACAGGGTGATCCTCTTTCACCTCTATTGTTTGTTCTAGCAGCAGATCTCTTGCAGTCAGTTGTAAACCAAATGTTGGCTCATGGAACTCTATCCCTGCCTATTACATCTCATGATGTGGATTCCCTATCATACAATATGTTGATGATACGATTATCTTTCTATCAGCCAAAGAGGAGGAGTGTGTTTCCCTTAAGAACATGATGTACACCTTCCAGCAAACCACTGGTTTAAAAGTGAACTTTGCAAAATCCTCTATGATTCCTTTGAACATGGAGGAAGGGGAAGCTACTAGATTGGCTATTGTGCTTGGATGTAGAATTGGGTAGCTTCCATTCACCTACCTTGGCTTGCCCTTGGGAACTACTAGACCCATGATAATTGATCTCATGCCACTTGTTGATAGTCTTGAGAGGAGATTAACTGCAAGTTCTTCCATGTTGAATCAAGGCTCTCGTTTCCATCTGCTCACCTCTGTCTTGACCTCCATGCCAATTTACTTCATGTGTAGTCTGCACATCCCTCCAAGGATCATCAAACAGTTGGATAGAATTTTTAGGCAATGCCTTTGGAGGGGCAATAGTGATGCTCCAAAGCAGTCTCTGGCTGCATGGGACCTAGCCTGCAGGCCAAAAGACAAAGGTGGTCTAGGAGTAATTAATCTCAACATCCAGAACAAAGGCCTCCTCCTCAAGCATCTTCACAAATTCTATAACAAGGCTGACATACCTTGGGTGGCTTTGATGTGGAACAGCTACTATGATCTTGGTGTTCCCCATGCCACAGCACAAGCTGGCTCTTTTTGGTGGAGGGATGTGCTCAAACTTCATGAGGCTTACACTCCCATTGCCTTAGTTCATATCAACATGGGGGACACTGCTTTGTTTTGGACTGATTCCTGGCATATTGGGGGCTCTTCTAGACCTTTGTGTTGGAGATTACCTAAGTTGTTCTCCTTTGTCAATAATGACAAAATATCAGTCCAGGAATTTCGTCAGTCCCAAGATTTGTTTTCCATGTTTTATCTTCCACTATCTCATGAGGCTGCCTCTGAGCTACATGTGCTTGAAGGTTGGATCTTACAGTTAGACAGAGACCCCACTATTCCTGATGTTTGGATATGGCCAGGCAAATCAGGGGTTTATTCTGCCAAAAGCTTCTACACAATAATGCACTCACATTTGCCTATCATACAACATTGTAAATGGTTATCACTACAGGAATCAGGGAATTTGCCATCAGCTTGTTCTTTGCCGTCAAAACTGGCTGATGGCAAATATATTGTTTGCCATCTGCCATTTCTTTGTCGTTGGTCAGCGGACGGTAAAGCTTCAAAAGGCTGACGGCAAAGAGCCCAACTGGGCCCCACTGGACCCTGTGGCTGATTAATCCAGACGGGCTGGCTGAATGTCGTCCGCCAAATCTTTGTTGTCTGCCTTCTGAAGCTTTGTCGTCTGCCAGTGGACGGCAACGGTTCCAAAGGCAGACGGCAAAGAAACACTCATGGCAAAGAGAAAGCACAGCTCGCGGATCAATCACCTGGATCGATGAGTTGGCAAGATCTCAGACACACGTTCTGTCGGACGCATACCCCACACACCCACGATGCATGCGCCCCCATGGCAACACCCGCGCGCCCCACGCCCCCACTGCCTGCCTTATCCATCGGTCTCACCCACCCACCACTTCTCTCTCATCTCTCTTCCTGCTCCCGATCTCACCCACCCCACCACGTCTCTCTCTCATCTCTCTCCCTGCTCCTGATCGCACCTACCCGCCACCGCCCCAGCCCCGTCCTCACCGGCCACCACATCGCCTGCCGGCCGCGGCCACTTCCGCCTTCACCCCCAGCTCCGTCGCCCCCGACCACTTCCCCTGTCGCCCCCGTAGGCCCGCCGGCGCTCGCCACCACCTCACCGCCCGGTCCCCACCTCGCTGGCCGCCATCTCGCCGGTCGGCCCCGCCCTCGCTGGCCGCCATCTCACCCGTCGGCCCCATCCTCGCTGGCCGCCATCTCGCCCACCGGCCCCGGCCCGGCCCCCTCGCTCGTCCCCCCGGCAGCCTCCGTGCCCCGTCGCCCGTCGCCTCCAGCGGAATCCGTGCCCTGTCGCCCCCGATGGCAGCAGCAGCACCGACGGCTGAGCTCTCGATGGCCGCCGACCACCTGTAGCCCCCGAAGGCCGCGTCCTGCACACCCATCCGCGCAATCCAGGCCGCCACGGACGCCCTCGCCGGCAAGCGTGTGGTCGTCGGCGGCTGGTCTGAGTCGGCCGCGTCCAGTGCGGCGGCACCATGTCCTTCGTGGCCGTCAACGACGACTCCTGCCACGCTAGACTCTAGCTTGTTGTCGAGGCGCCCTGGAAGAGCAAGGACCGCCATCGATCTGGACGTTGAGGCCGGGGCGGTTGCGAGGATGAGGAGCGACCTCACGTTCGCCAGGCACTTGTTCTTCCGGGTCACCACACTATTCATGTAAATGGAGTAATTTTGTGTAGATGGAGCAGATGCAAATCTATTCTATATAAATAGACTAATTTGGTATTGTGAAATTTGTTCATTTGTCGTCGATTGTTGGAACAAAGCTTAGATGGATACTGTGGTGCACTTGGGCTGCTGGTTCACTATATTTTAAACAAAATCCTTTGATGTCTCTGATTTTAATAAACGTATAGATGGACATTTTTTGTCGTCTGTTATTAATCGGCAGACGGCAAAACATTAGTTTGGCGGACGGCAAAGCCTCCGTTACCTCCGTTAGCACCTAACGTGGCTAACACCTACTATTTGTTGTCCACCTTCTTTGTCGTCCGCCACTGACGGCAAAGGCCTCTTTGCCGTCCGCTGCAAAAAGCAGACGACAAAGAAGGTGTTTGCCGACCCTGTCTTTGCCGGAGCTGTTTGTCGTCCGCAGTTGACGGCAAAGCTCTTTGCCGTCCGCCGTCCGTGTATTTGCCGTCCGCCATGGCAGATGGCAAAGAAGCTGATTCATGTAGTGTATGGCAGAGTAGGTGCACCATCAAGATAAAGGTTTTTGGCTGGCTGCTATTCTTTGACAGACTAAACACCAAGGACATGCTGGTTAGAAGACACCGGAGATCTAGCCAGGATGATAATAGCTGTCTCATTTGCAATGAGTATGTGTATGAGGACATGATTCACCTGTTCTTCAATTGCAGTTTTAGCTCCAGGGTGTGGAATTACTTAGGTATTGACTGGTCTGGAGGCTCTGATATACAACAATGTATCCTTCATGCTAAAACCAGATTCAAGCATCCCTTCTTCTTTGAAGTTATGTTAACAGCAACATGGAATATCTGGATTCTAAGGAATGGCAGGACTTTCGGAACTGAGAGAGACACCTTCAGTGCATGGAAATGTAAATTTATTCATGATATATCACTTCTAGCTTATAGGGTGAAGGATAGTATCAAACCTAAGCTGCTGGCTTGGATCGGTTCTCTGTTGTAAATTAGGTAGGCATAGGTAGATTTTGTTCCTTTGTTTGTTAGCCTTTGTACATTTTTGCTTATGTCTGTATAGTTTTCTCTGTTTCAATAAAGGGTTGTGGGGCTTTGCCTCATAGTAAATATTCAAAAAAAACAAATGTGTGTACATGAGGAATACCACCTAGTATTGATATTACAAGCTTATCTAGTCACTATGTGGTATGTCTTCTCATGAGAAATTCAAATTCTAAATAGTCCATTAATTATCTCTTGTTGGATCCTCTTATTGACTCTTGTTAAGTTTTTTTGGTATCACATTATGGGGGAGTAATATACTATGTGTATGTTACAAGACTAGAAAATGTGTACATTTGAGATATTGTCACCTAGAGTTGATATTGTAAATTATCTTTTTCCTAGGTGACATGTTAGCTCTACAAGTTGCAATTTGCTTGTTCTTGGTGTGAAGATGATATTGGATTTCCTTCTATCTACCACCGGGAATCATTTCCAAATACTTCTTGTCTTTTGGCAATTGGTACTCACTTATGTGTGGTCGAAATTATTGATCATATTCATTGGGTTTTCTTTCATTTGCCTTATCTCCTACCAAGATTGTGTCAACTCCCATTGCCTTCCGTGCCACTTGAGGATCTTATTGTTTTCTTGATCTTGTCTAGTGTTTTCTTGATATAGTGAAAGTGGTGATCCCACCTTGTGCATTTTGTATTCGAATGCAAAATTCTCTATAATGCACAACTCGTGGGGGAGCTATCCTATTTTCTATAAAACACTCATCTCGTGATCCATATTAAGTGTGTATTGGTGGACGGCAAGCCGTTTCTTGTTGGTACTTTGTGCCATCATGAAACTTTGTAGAGAGCTTGGTTTGTTTGGAACCATCCTCTCTTTTGGGAGTTTGATATAATTTTGTGTGTTTCAATGGATATCTCATTCCTTGATGTATCTCGTAATGATATCTTCCAAGTGATAATTTCTCCATTTGCTAACCTATTTTCACTTGGTATTTATTTTCATTTGGTTTTGTTTCTTGAAATTTTTGAGCATGCATATTTACTTCATGTATTTTATTTCGCGTGCTTTCTTCCTTTGACCCAATATATAAGTGAAACTCCACCAAGTCTCAATTTGGATGAGATGTGCATGAAATTTATCTTCATATATATATATATATATATATATATATATGTGTGTGTGTGTGTGTGTGTGGAGTTTGTCCTATGTATTGCTGTTTCTAACTCTTTGGTCCCAATGAGGTGGGGTACCATTTTGTTTGTGTTGTTGTTCTAGGACCAATTGGAGATGCATTGGATGCTCGGCTCACTCACAAGGAAGGTGTTGTCACCATGTGCTTATTGGAGTCAAACTAGGATGATCAATGAACTACTATCTACCTTCAATTGGTATCTACTACATCCTTACAATGTTAACTTGGTAACAAGTATCTTCATATACTTCATGCACACATTTCTTGCATCAATTTTGTCTAGGTTGTATCATGGCATGTTATTCATTCTTTCTTGTGATACTTGTTTCCTTTCTCAAAGCATCCCAACAATGATCTCTTGTTGCTAGTTGTGATTTCTTTGATGTTTGTGTGGTTGGAATTCATTTATATACAATAAGACCATATCTAGCCATGTGCTATGCTCTCAAGCAAATTTATTCTTGGTATATTTATGACTTCCTTATGGATATCTTGTTCTTTCCTTTTTGTAACTATTTTGTGTGTATATCCTTCTTTGTGGATTGATATCATCATGATTTTCATCTACCTAGAATCTTATACACTTGAGAGAAGTTACATCTGGAGTTGATATCCTTATTCTTTCACGTCCACATTTCCTTGGTGGTTATGTGAAAGGATTTATCATGAGTGCGGATCTTATATCGTTGCATCTTGAAGCAATCTGTTGTGGTGAAGATATTTTCTCGCTTGCTTGACTTGATGAGGCTTTTGCCATTTCGATTGGTATCCCTCCTCTTGACAAAGCTATCATTTTCTTTCTTCACCATGGGTTGTCACAAGTGTTGGTTACTCATTCTGCATATTTAGTGTGCTTGTGAACACATTTACTTGGTGTGTGTGTGGGAAGGGCATGGCATGCACCTTGTATCTCCACTATTCAAGACTATGTTGATGCTTAATGCTCGCCCTTACCTTAGTCTTCTCAAGTGCTTTGCCATGACTCACACACATCATTTTGGTTGATCCTACTCTTAAGTTGCCTCTTTTATATGTTGCTCAACCATTTGTTTGTTGCAAGTGCTAGGCTTTGTTTCCTACATGCTCACTTGCACTTGTTGTGAGTCTCTATTGGTTTTCGGTGAGTGATGATCCTATTTTGTGCACTTGGTATTCTAATGCAAATATTGTAAGGAGTGCACAAATCATGGGGAGCTTCACTAGTGTCTTTAGAACACCCCGTTGCTCTCTTGCACTTGTCGTGAGGTTCTATTGATCTTGGGGGAGTGACGATCCTATTTTGTGCTTGTTGTATCCAATTACAAAACTAAATTGTGCACAAATCATGGGGATCTTCTCTAGCTTATCTAGAACACTCCTTTGCTCATATCATAATATCTTTTATTCATGTGGCACGTAGGATCATTGGTCTAGTTGGTTCAATTGGTATCTTTTGATAGCTCGCTTCAATTGGTATGTTTTGATTGAGTGATTGCTTGTTTCTCTCTTTGTTATGTCTTTGTGGCATATCATTCTTTTGCAATCTTTGGGCCTCAATATAGTTTGTCTTCCTCCAAGTATTTACCGTTGGATATGTGTATTGCATTCCACTCTCTTGTTGAGAAATACACAATTTATGGAGGAACACAATTTATATTGGCCTTCTAAGCTTTTCTCCCATTTTGGCAATCGATGCCAATGGGGGAGAAGTTTCAGAGAGTTTTGTGGAGAAGATTAGAGAGTTGTTTCTTCTTGCTTTGCATTGCATGGTGATGCATATTTCCTTATTTAAACTCTCTTGAAAGTGATTGTCATCAATTACCAAAATGGGGAGATTGAAAGAACATGCAGTGCCTCCATGTTTGGTTTTGGTAATTAATGACAATCTCTATGGACTAATGGTTGCCTTGAGTTATATTTGAAGGATTTGTACATAGGCTTTTCTTGGAGTCCATTTGTTGGTTTCAAGGAGAGTTTGTGATGACCAAGGTGCTATTCAAGGAATTACCTAAAGATTGGTCATGTAAGAGGCTAATCAAGACTAAGCCAAAGAGTGAATCAAGTTTATCAACACACAAAGCATAGAAGATGTACCGAGAGGGATCAAGTGATCCCATGGTATGGTAAGCATTGTCAATTACGCTTTGTGTACTAACACATGGTCTTTGTGAGAGTTCTTTGTGGGGTTAGGTTGCAGTGTGCACCTTCAAGTGATGCATCACAAATAGATCAAGTGCTTGAAGATTGCCGTCCATTTTGGTGACAATGGTGTGAAGATGTGCCGAAGAGTGTCTCACCCATAAGGGAGTATGGGGGAGCAATCTACTAGTCTTCACCGAGCCAACGCAATCAAGAAAGGCGGTCCAACTTGAGGAAGTCAAGATTGTCTACATCTAGCTCAAGTGGACTTTGTTCAAGGCAAATGTTTGGCCTTGGTAGGTTCTCTATTTTACCGGTCTCATGGTGGTAGTTTGGAGACCGGGTTATAGGATCGATTGTCGTACTATCAAGGGGGGCTCTCAAGTGAGTAGTTTGATCGTATCGTTCACAGCGAGCTCAAACCATTGCAGCTTGCATCAACTTTCTTGGTTCTTGTTTGGTTTTCTCCTTGTGAGATTTGGATCTTATGGTCATCTTCTTGACAAGCTCAAGTTCATCGAAAACAGAGTTCACTTGCTTCTTCTATTGCGTTTTCGGTGTTGGTGGTTTTACCGGTCTTATTCGAGGAAGGGTTCTCACTATTTTCTTATGGGCCTTTTTCTAATTTCCTTCTTATTGTTATTTCTCTCAATATTGTTTTAGCCCTTGTCGCTAGCTTTCCAACAAACTTGGTTTCGTTGAATTCGGAGTCCATTTGCAAAAGTTGTGTCAGTTTTGGTGTCCTTAAAAAGGTTACAGCGGTACTACCGCTCACGGGAGCGGTACTACCACTTGGAGGGGATGTAATTTTTTACTACCGCTCTTGGGAGCTGTACTACCGCGGCTACTTTCGTGTCTACTTTTGCTCCGGACCAAAAACTCGTCATGAGTTCAGCGGTGGGAGGCACGGATGTATTTTTTTAGTACCGCTCGCAAGCGGTAGTACTGCTCTGTGCGGGCTGTGAGCATACGGTTGGATTTTTACCACCTATAAAAGGGGGTCTTCTTCCCCAATGAACCTTATCCTTTGAGCTCGTGTTCTTCCCCCATTGTTGACCTTCTTCGAGCTTGATATCTCTCAATCCCTCCATGGATTCTTGCTAGTGTTTGGGGGAAAAGAGAGAGAAGATCTAGATCCACATTTCCACCAATCACTTTCTCCTCTATGTGAAGGGGACCCCTTGGATCTAGATCTTGGAGTTCTTGGTGTTCTCCTTCTTGTTCTTCCTCTCATTTTCTTCCCTAGCATTTGTTGCTTTGGTGGGGTTTGGGAGAGAAGGACTTGGGCACTTTGTGTGCCCTTGCCATTGCATTTGGTGCATCGGTTTGAGTTCTCCAAGGTGATACGTGGAAGTTACAAGTTGAGAAGCTTATTACTCTTGGGTGCTTGGTACCCTTGAGCATGTTCCTCTTGGGTGCTTGGGCGCCCTAGACGGTTGGTGGTGTTCGGAGCTCAATCATTGTGGTGTAAAGCTCCGGGCAAGCGTCAGGGTCTCCAATTAGGTTGTGGAGATCGCCCCAAGCAATTTGATGGGTACCGATGACCACCCCCAAGGGTTGCCAAAGGGTACGGGTTCGATGACTGCCCCCAAGGGTTGCCATTTGTACGGGTTCGGTGACCGCCCACAAGGGTCCCTTAGTGGAATCACGGCATCTTGCATTGTGCGAGGGCGTGAGGAGATTACGGTGGCCCTAGTGGCTTCTTGGGGAGCATTGTCCCTCCACACTGCTCCAAACAGAGATTAGCATCCGCAAGGGTGTGAACTTCGGGATACATCGTCGTCTCCGTGTGCCTTGGTTATCTCTTACCCGTGCCCTTTACTCATGCACATTACTTTGTGATAGACATATTGTTTCTTGTCATATATCTTGCTATCACTTAGTTGTTTATCTTGCTTAGCATAAGTTGTTGGTGCACATAGGTGAGCCTAGTTGTTGTAGGTTTTGTGCTTGACAAATTAACCGCTAGGTTTATTCCGCATTTGTTAAAGCATAAACCGTGCCTATTCACCCCCTCCCTCTAGGCGACATCCTCGATCTTTCACCCGGGTCTATATTTTATCATATAATAAAACCAAAAATACCTTGCTGCAATTTTTCCTTATTTATTTTATTTTGTATTTTTGTTCAATCTATCTATCTATCACCATACAATTTAATCTTGCAAGTAACTGCCAAGGGATTGACAACCCCTTGTTCATGTTGGGTGCAAGGATTTGTTATCTTTTGTGCAAGTACTGCTAACGAGGTGTTGCGTGGTTCTTCTACTGGATTGATAACCTTGGTTCTTAATTGAGGGAAATACTTATCTTTACTGTATTGCATCATCATCTCCTCTTTGAGGAAATCCCAACACAGCTCACAAGTAGCAGTCCACTTGGTGTTTGATGAGTCGGTGTGGTGTCCATGGAGATGGCCGAAGGATGCTCCGCATCTAATTGGCTTATGGAAATCATCAAGGAATCACTACAAAAGTTGAAAAAATTGTTTGATTGTTTGCTTGATTGAGAGAGCAAGTGCAGTAATTTAAATAGCAATTAAAGTAAATAAGTGCAAATCCCAATCCTTATTTGTGCGAAGGAAATGTCGGTTGTGTTTCTTATATTGGCCAAATCGTTCTGGAGGACAGGAGAGTATTTTACCATATTGTTTTCACCTAGTATCGTTAACTATAACTTTTGTTGCTTTGATAAGTGTGTGGTGGAGCCTACACTTATGTACCACCCTACTTGGACTCATACATACTTATGATTATATACTTTAATAAGAATCAACATATACCAAGGATAATTAAGATAACGTCTAACCATGCATAGTGTTAGATTCTAGGGTCCCCATTAATTCGTCATGCAATAGTTTATAAAGTTAGGGCATGGTAATATTTTCCTTTTCTGCCACCCCTCCTAGATAAAATAATATATAATTTTATCCTCTAGGCCCATAGGTGAAGTGACATGCAATTGATGTTTGAATATCACGATTAGAGAATTACACCACAACATAACATCAAAATATCAAACTTGATGCAACTTCATATGGTTACTAACAACATGGGTTCTCCCAAGTCCTCAAGAACATAATAGATTACTCAAAAGACGTCATAATGAACATGAGCAATGGGGTAATTATATGGCTAACAATTTTAACATATAAATCTTTCACCAATAAATCACAATGCACTGACTAACACCGGAAAGTGACCACATTAACCAATCTATAACAAGTACATAGATTGAAAGGGAGATGTAGATGGGGTTGGTGTTGTAGATGGAGTTGGTGAAGGTGGTGTGTATGAAGATGATCCCCACGATGCCTAGAGTGTTAGTGATGACAATGGCTTTGAATTCCCCTGCTCGAAGGGGTTTGATCCCGGCAAAATCAGCCCCCCGGTTGAGGAAAAGTGCTACCCATTTTGCCTTAGTGATAAAAAAATTCCTAGATAGTCAAGTTAGTGTTTTTCCCTGATGTAAGAATAAGGGGACTGGAGTGGAGACCACCGGGACCCTACAAGCCCCACACAACCAAGTGGACGCCCTTGGGCCTCGACTCGTGGGGGTGTGGGCTCCAAATGCCAGTCCTAGGCCTGGGACTTTTCACATTGGCTCTTTTTCTTCATGCATTTAGTCTTTATTTCTTCTGGAATTATTCTGGCTTGAGAAAAAAATATTTTCTTTACTTTGCCTTCGACTGGTCCTGTCTGACAGCTTCTCATTGTCCCCCCTGTTTGTTCTACACATGCAAAATAAAAGGGGGAAATGGTATAAGAATGATGACATAATATATAAAACATGATTATAAATAAGCAATTTATAATAAAAAATAGTGATGCAAAATGAACGTAACAATGTAAACAACCTCTGAGCAGAGTAGCAGACTACGGAAGTACTTTCATCTTGCCGCACAGATTCAAGTCGAATTCAACCTACACACGAGGCAACAAAATAAATACATTATATGCCGTGAGAAACCTTAACTTCCATGAAGTGTATTTTGGGTATTATTTACAACGGAATTTATCCCTTTCCTGTCCTCGACTACGTGTAAAAAAACTCATATTCTAAAATGATATGACATGGGAAATGTTCACTGCATCATGGATTCAATCTGTCCTCTATGTGCATTCTTATGGCCTTTTGCACCATATACAAACCACGAACGCACCCACCCGATTCGTGCTCCTCCGCATCCATATGCACCAGAGAGTGCGTCTTGGTGGGAAAGTACGTGCCTGCACTACGGAGGTCAAGGATCCATCCACGTCGCCGCGCCAAATCCAGCCGTGCAAGGCGGTACGTAGACGTAGCCAAAGCCAACTGACATTGACGAGTCGTAGAACATGATGATGCACACCATCTACACGTCCAAGTGTGCACGTACGGTTATCGCGGTTGCGCTCAACTGGCGATGGCGGCGAGCCCAAAAGGGGCCCGAGGCGGAACGCCCTTCCCGGAGCATGTTGCACATGCACGGACATATATGGGGCGCCATGACGTGCGCCGGCGCGCGTCTGCGTGGTCCAAAAGTGCACGAAAGAGCTAGTGATCAGATCGGCGATATATATTCCTCCTCCTATATATGTTTGCTGAGGCGATTATTCCTTGCAAGTGATTGCTTGCTTGCTCATCGGGCATACATGTGTGGGTCGGTCGATTCACAATCACAAGTGGCTTTGTGGTTCCTCAGCTGGCTCTGGCTGTAGGCCTATGGAGGGGTCAGTTGTCGAGTAGGACGGGTCAGCCTAAAAGCAGTAATCATGCATGATTTATACTCGCAAAGTGCACTATCCGTTGATCAGAAAGTGAAAATCGTCAGCCAAATGGATATGCATAGATAGTATGGGTCAAATTAAGACCCATAACCCTAAGGATAATGTCTGGACTTTAGAAGGTCGAAGAGCTTATTATGATCGGTGGGAGAGCCAAATACACAGGCATGCTCTAGCTAGGCCAATGTTTATTTTTGACAAAGGTATACGAGGAAGATTTTGCTCAGGCAGTCTTACAACTTGTGTCAGTTGGTGGGATAACCCGGGATCCGCACCTCGTGACGCAACAGTGCCCTCCAGCACGGCCATGCAATAGAAAAGGTTAAGAAAGACCCGATTTTGCATCTGTCCTCGCAGTCCCAGGCATTGTCCAATTGCCCATCCATCCACTCATCCACATGTAAGTTTTGGCAAGGGAAGAAGAAAAAAAAATCCGTCAAATGTAGACAAACGCAAGAAAAAAATCTGCTCCAGTTGTGGCGGATACGGGGCCTGAGCCGAGCGACTGCAACTCCTCGCTCGTCTTTGCCGTCTCCGTGCAAGTGTGGCGCTCAGGCGACGCCGGCATGGGCCGTGGACGCAAAAATCCAAGCCGGGGCGGGGCGAGGCGCGCGGACCAGAGTCGCCGGGGTTTAGCTTGTGGTGGGGTCAACTCGCTCCACATCTTTTTTGTGAAGGACACTCATGGTAGCTCGTTTACTTCCGTACGTGTCCACACACCGTCGCTGTAGAAACGATGATATGGCAAACTATGAAAGTGCCACGGCGCCACAGCGACAATGTGAACCAGAGATCCGTGAGGTAGATCCAAAACGTACACAGCCTATGGAGCTCAGAAGATTCAGCCGGAGGGCTGCTGGCTGGACATGTATACAGCAACGGGCCGTGGGTCCGGAGCCAAGCGTATGTCTGTGGAGAGCGAGGTGGAGGTGGTGCGTGTACGCGTGCGGCACGTACAAAATACTCTTACCGAGCCGAAAACAGAAAGAAGAAAACCGCACCGGGCGCGCGTACAGCCAACAGAGAGACAACGAAACGTAGTAAAATATAGAGGCGCCGCGCGCGAGGGCGCTGCCTCCTTTCCTGCGGCGGGAATAAAACAGAGCACCACCGCCACCTCCACTCTCCAAACGATCTCTCCCCTCCGCCGCTCGCCCGAATAAAAACCCCAGGCCGGCATTGACGCATCCAGCGCACCGCCAATCCGCTATTGCTAAGCAGCACAGTTAAGCTACCGGCGTACACCCCAGGGCTCAGGCAGGCAAGGCAGCTCCGACTTCCGGCAAGACATTATCAAGGAGTTCTTCGTCTTCCTCCGTCCTCCCATCCATCGTGCATGTGAGTTCCTCCTCCTCATCCTCCTCTCTGTCCGCTTGCTTGCTCCCATGATCATCATCCATGCACCAACACCATAAGCTCGCTAGCATCTTAGCTCCTGGCCGCGCTGAATTTCCTCTCTTTTTTCTCATACAATACATTAGAACTCTAACCAAATCAGTACAGAAACCACAACGAGCGCCATCCCTTTCCCGCATATATTCGAGGCCAAATACCGTTTTCCCCGGATCGGTTCGGCTGCCGGGGAGAGGTCGCAAACGAACGCAGACCGAATAGTATAATACGCAATAGTGGCGGTTTGGGTAGCTAGCAGCGCATTCGGTTCTGCCTTCCGTGGTCGGGAGCGCAAGCTACAGAGATGCGTTCCGTGCCCGCCAATCCCTCTCTCTTCCTCTGATTCCTCCTTCTTACAGCCCGCCGGGTAACCCGAGAGGTAGGATCGGATTCTGTACCGCGACGTTCAGCTTCGGCCGGCCGTACGTGGATCTAATTAAGGTGCGTCGTCAACGATGCTTTTCTCACCCTCTCCAATTAAGATTCTAAGCGCGGTCTCTAGCGGTAAGATTCCTATGCTTTTCCCATTTAGTGGCTGGGATAAATGGGAATCTCTAAGTTCATGTAGCAGTCTAGCAGATAGATTAGCAGAATGGAAATATCTAGTAGTAAGCTTAGAAAAGGTTCTCCATATCATTCAGAGAATATGTGCAAGCAGAAAGGAAAGGATGGGATTATTGATTGCTTGGAAAGAAGATCCTCCCTAGCTTTACACAAAATTTAGAATTTACCTAGTAACCTGGTTTGTAATACAAAAAGGACTACATAGCTATCCATGGTTGCTTGCCACCAGCAGCAACTTCGCCGCACGACAGAGAATAGGACATGACTAAGCAAAGAAAGCCCTAAGCAACCCTCCCAGACAAACTTGCAGATTTTTAACAAAGATTATGTATTGCTCTAAGCGCAATTAATTAGCGATAATACATAAGATCTCCCTACAAATTGAGCGTCAGATTTTTGACCATGGCAAATCAAACGCTTTTGATGGTCAATTATGTTGTCGTGTGGATGGCAATTTCGGTTAGCAAGCATGCCAAATCCTGAGAAAAATGATTTGGCATGCTTGCTAAAACAAATTGCCTTTCTCACGACAACATAATTTGCCATAAAAAAACGTTTGATTGTACATTCCTGTGATATGTATTCCCGATGAACGAATTCAACCTGTCTCTCTTTCCTTTTCCCCCCCTCCTTCTCCTCGCCACTATCATTTGTACGCTTTGCTTTGCGGCTTTGCTCTTTTTTGCTCTTTTGTTTTTCCATTCCACAAACATATCGGCCGTCCAAAGCTCCACATGACAGGCACAGAAAGAAAGAGAGCCATGTGCGACTGTGCATCCTCCTCAATCCTATGACTACTCATGCACGGAGCTTTCTTTCTCTCTTTATTTACCTCCATCTGTGACCGGCCCTAATCTTCCTTTAAAGGCAAGCTTTGCTGCTACACATAAACGCATACATGTAGTAACATGCATGTTCTCTGGTCACTGTCACTCCACTCACGCCTTGCTTTCCCTTTTTAATCATCCAGATCAAATTGGATACCACTCTATGTATGTATGTATGCAGCTTTGGCACAAAACCTTTGATGATTCAGCAGCAGTCGTTCAACACAACACCACAATCCTAGCCGTTGAAAGGGAAACGAGTAAGCAGTGAAAATCAATTAGCAAGCCGTTTTGTTTTGCCACACAATTACTCAGGTGGTAGTAGTAGTTATTGGTTTTTTTTAACCGAGTAGCCGTAGTTTGCCGGTCGTTAGTCACGCGGGGTCGATAAAAAATTTGGTGGTCAACCGGAGTCAAACTTGGGAGTGATGGCAGGCACAACAAAATCATATTTCTGTCCAAGCAAAGCGGCTTAGAACGGTCCTAATTTGGCGATAAAAAAAGCATGCCCGGGACGTCACTCCGTTGAGAGGGAGTAAAAAAGTAACACATCGTTTTCGCTCACGAGCTAGCCGATCCGCGCGCCTATTCATAGACGATCCACGGAAGCGTACGCCACGGACAATCTCGTGACCCTGCTCGTTCATGTCCGCAGGAAAGCCGGCACAGCTATAGCAGCACTCGTCCATTGGTGCTCGTTCTTGCGATCAAGCGATCGGTCGATGACGCTTGACGGCGGCATGCCAGCCACCACCGACGGCGCCGGCGTGCCCCCGGCCGCAGAGAGGGGCGGCAGCGGCTGCGGTGCCCGCGTGGCGCCGGAGGTGGTGGTGGAGCGGGATGGCGGTAGCGGTGCCGGCGCTACAATCCCTGCGACGGAGAGGGCTGCCGCCGTGGCGATCCCTGCGATGGAGAGGGACGGCGGCGGCTCTGCCGGCGTGGCGCCGACTGAGGCGGAGAGCGACGGCGGCGGGAGGAGCTGCGGCGAGCACTGCGTCATCCAGGTGGTGGAGGAGTCGTGCTGCGCGCGGTGCGTGTGCGTGGGCCCGAACCCGATGATGGCGCGGTACGTGTACGCGCTCATCTTCCTGGTGACCAACCTGCTGGCCTGGACGGTCCGCGACTACGGCCACTCGGTGCTGGGCGAGCTCCGGCGGCTCAAGGGCTGCCAGGGCGCGCGCTACTGCCTGGGCGCCGAGGGCGTGCTGCGCATCAGCCTCGGCTGCTTCCTCTTCTTCTTCGTCATGTTCCTGTCCACCATGAAGACGCGGAAGGTGCACGACTGCCGCAACTCGTGGCACTCCGAGTGGTGGCCCGTCAAGATCGTGCTCTGGATGGCCCTCACCGCCGTCCCCTTCTTCGCGCCCTCGCCGCTCATCCAGCTCTACGGTCAGTCCCAAACCAGCTCCCAAGCAGAAATAATTAAAGCTTCATTTAATTGCTGTTGCTGATCGACGTTGGTGTTTATTTGTCTGAATATTCTCAGGGAAGGTGGCACATTTCGGAGCAGGGTAAGCTACTTACATCTCATCTTGGCTGCCTTTTCTCAGACAATAATTACCTTGTTCTTCAGTCACATTCTTGGAGCATGTGACTGATCAGCTTGCCTCCGGGGTTAAATGAACTGCAGGGCGTTCCTCGTGATCCAGCTCATCAGCGTGACCAGGTTCATCACGTGGCTCAACGACTGCTGCCGATCGGAGCTGAACCTCAAGAGATGGTGCGTGGTGTCGCTACCTTTTTCCTCCTCTGTCTGTCTGACCAAGTTGCTGCGAAATCTGCTCGATCTAACGAACGACTGGGGATGGATGTTGCAGCCACATGCAGGTGCTGGTGGTGTCGATCGTGACGTACGTGGGGTCCATCCTGGGGATCGTGCTCATGTACATCTGGTACGCGCCCACGTCGGCCTGCAAGCTCAACATCCTCTTCATCACCGTCACCCTCGCGCTGGTGCAGCTCATGACATTCGTCTCCGTCAACTCCAAGGTGCTTAGTCAAGCTGAATGGCGTCGTCTCAGTTCTATGATCGGTCTCGTAAGAATTGCGTTCTGACCTGTCAGTTAAATGATGATCAGGTGAAGGCGGGGTACCTGGCGCCGGGGCTGATGGGGATCTACATCGTGTTCCTCTGCTGGTCCGCGATCAGAAGGTGAGACAGAGAGATGAATTCAGACATGTCTGCTAAACAACGTATACTTATTAGCTAGTCCATTTCGTAATATGGGAGCTGCTTGCTTACATCTTCTTTGCATGGTGAAATTTACAGTGAGCCGCACACGGAGATGTGCAACAGGAAAGCAGCGGTCGCGACGAGCGCAGACTGGCTCAACATCGCGGTAAGAACCCAGTCTCTCTTCAGTGATATAGTACTACTGTACTAATAAAGTGGAAATTTAGCAGAGGAGGCAAACATGCCATCAGTTTTATTTAGTTGCTCTACTTGCTAGCCTTATCTGAAAATAGGTGATAACCATGTATGTACTGTTGGCAGAGCTTCGTGATCGCCGTGATCGTCGTCGTCGCGGCCACCTTCTCGACAGGGATAGACTCAAAGTGTATCCAGTTCAAGAGCGCCGAGACGGAGTCCGAGGACGACGACATCCCGTACGGGTTCGGCTTCTTCCACTTCGTGTTCGCCATGGGCGCCATGTACTTCGCCATGCTCTTCATCGGCTGGAACGCGCATCAGGAAATGGAGAAGTAAGGGGCTGTTTGGTTCTAGACAAGGGGAAAACACACTGACAGATTGCAGTCAGAACGTTCAGACTTTGGTCGCTAGATGTTCCCGATGTGAGAACACTGATGGTTGATTAGTGCGCGGCCAGTCTGATCCCCAGGTGGACGATCAGACAGAGAAAAAACACGCTGACAGACTGAACTGACTGACTGCAAGATCAGAATGTTCCTGATCTGAGAACATTGAGTAATTGATTAACGCGTTGTCTGATTTCATCCTCAGGTGGACGATCGACGTGGGCTGGGCGAGCACGTGGGTGCGCGTCGGCAACGAGTGGCTGGCGGCGATCACGTACAGTAAGTGTGAACGCCATTGTTGAACTGAAGTTTTCTTCTGTATTCTGGAAGAAACTGTTCATAATTTGTTCGTGTACATCTACTGACGAATGGACAATTTGCGCTTCTTGTAGTATGGATGATCGTCGCTCCGATCGTGTGGAAGCGGAGGCAGGTGGGGTCCTCGTCCACGTGTGCGTGAGCGAACGTTTTATTCTCGCTCGTGCTAATTACCTACTGAAGAACAGCTAATCTACAAGAAAGAAAAGAGAGAAGTAGGGAGCTTGACATGACGCTACTTCGCTTACACGACGCATGGACGGATGATGATGATGATGATGATGATGACGATCAAGAAGTGTTGGTCAGTCGCTCGTTTTTTGCCCAAGTTGGAGGTAAAAGAGAGTGGGAGAGAAAGGAAAGAGCCGAACGTGTTCCTCTTTGTATATAAGGCCAATTTTGCTTTGTGGCCGTTGCAGATAAAAACTAATTCTTTTGGAGTTGAGTTGATTGTATATTCTCACTCCGAAAAGAAATATTTACCAAGGAAACAACTCGTGACCGAATTTCAAATTCCTTGTGGGTGCCGACATGTTTGCGCCTGGAAATTTCAGGTCCAAATTCCTTGTGGGTGCCGAAATGTTTGCGCCTGGAAATTTCAGGTCAAAATCTTCTATATCTAAATAGGGACACCCCACTAGATGATTTTTCTAGATCCTCGTGAAGCCACGTCATCTGAATTGTTGCAGCCATTGATGTGGTATAGATCAGCAATCAGCAGCCGTTTGATCGGAAGTTGATGAAAATTACTGAGCTTGCCACCGCTAAGTGAAAAGTACCGCTTCGTTCTATCGCGCAGTTCCGCTGTGGCTGCGTGCCTCGTAGCGCTCCGGCTCGATTTTATTTTTTCGAGACAATTGGCTCGATTTGTTTTTGCTGGGATGTGCGTTTAAGCCGACAACTGAGCTGGCATCCAATAAATTGTACATGGAAACTGGCTTTGTCATTGGTGTGCCAGCCCCATATAGGCCTGGCCAGCTTAGTACTAGCGTGAGCCCATGTAATTGCTCGATCAGGCTTCATCTTCCTTGCTCCAAGTTCGCTCGCAGACATTGTCCGTTCGTTTCGCTGCCGCTGTCTCTTCCGCTCCCTGCCCCGACGGACGTGCATGCCGCTGTCTTTTCCGCTCCATAATAAATTATCCTCCTCACTCTCTGTCTACCTAAACCAGTTATCCTCCTTTCCCTTCCTCTACTTGGCACGAAAGAAACTGATACGGATCCTCATCTTCGCTGCGACACCAGCAAACGACCACTACTGTTTGGCTCATGATGTTCGGTCACCAAACCTAAATCGTGGTGAGCTCCTCTATTAGTTTCTCCCTCTCTTATTCAAAGGAGCTGCGGTTCCCTCACCATGCTTGCCATTGGTGTCGCCGTAGTCCATATTAACCCCTTCTTTTCATGTGGTCCATGATTGCAAGACTGAAGCAGACTTAATTTCTCTGATGAGGTTGTGTTTTGAATTTGGCTTGGGATTTTGGGCTAGCCCCATAATCAGTTTTTCTTGAATCATTTGCTTATGTTATTTCACTGTAACAAGGAGCTCAGGATCATCTTTATCTACTATTATTGGTTCAGAAATAATCTATAGTGCCATCCTCGCATTGGTTTTTGCAGGCAGCTAGAAATCATCGTAATATGTGAATCGTATGTACTACCATGTTCATATAGGTGACACACCGGGAATGCAAAAAGGTATATAATTCATCCGCGCCGTGTTTCATCAGTTTTCATCTATACTTTGTTTCTGCACCAGTCTTCGTTTCCTCATATTCAGGTGCTCAGGTGCACAACTTCCATAAACTGCACATGTGGAGTACAGCTATTCATCAACTCTCCATTTTGGATTGAGCTGCAGTAAATGGTCAGTTACTAATTCCTGTGATTGTTCTTCTAAACAAGTCCCTTAAAATAACTCTTTTTGTTTCCTCTACCAGACAGAGCAATCGAGATCTCATTACTTTACCCATGTCCCTTCAATTCTATTAGTCAGATCGAGCCATCACTCGCACCAATGAAAGCAAGCAGGAACTCATTGGATTTTTTGAGCTGCACTTCTATATCATTTGCATCGGTGTCCCGGCAAGGTAAATAGGATTCCATAATTCATGGTTTATCTTAATTCCCTAATTCATTCCTTTTACTTTCTCAAATCTGAAAGTATATGTTATTATTGATGGATGTTCACCTTTTTTGCTAAAAGATAAATATCCAGCTTGATCATGAGTAAGCAACCAATTAGCCATCATAGTTCATATTGAATAATCTATGCTTCTACAAATCATTATCTATGTTGCGGATGTTGTTGATAGAAGTTTTGGTCTATACATCGAACACTGGTGTCCATGTTATTTCTGTATGCAGTCAATAACTTTTTTGTTTTGTCCAGTTAGTGAAATCAATATACATATATTTTAGTTCCACAAATACGTTTAAACTATTTCATATTTATCTCATGGTTTTGTAAGCATAGTTATATTTATGATACTACATGTCTACATACAAGTCCATTGGAGGACTAATTTCACGTGCATCTTCCATCTGAGTAGGTACAAATTTAACTTCACTATTACTATTGCTCTTGCATTAGTTGAGCAGTTCCAAAACTTCTATTTCTTATACAATACATTGCTCAGTAAAATTTTAAATATGCTTGGGGCAAATTTGGGATGAAGCTAAAGGCGTTGTTCTTTTCCAAAACCACTTTAGGCCAGCTAAGTATCAAATATTAGTATAAGTACTAATTTGTTTTGATGGTTATTATACAAATCTTAATTTGTTTTTCTCGAGGGAGAAACCTAATATGAATACTAATTCTTTGTGAGGATGTAACAAACTGTACTTGCAGTCGATGTCACTTTTATTTTTTCCATGTCTTTTTCTCTTGGGAAGTGTTTGTTCAAAGCTTTTTATAAAATGCATGAAGTGCCGCAGCAACGCACGGGGAATCTTCTAGGTCTTGAAATGTTTGACAACAACATGTTGGAATAGTTTCGATGTCTCGACGAGGACATAAATATATGAAAATCACTGCTTAAGAGGTACCCTTTAGACTCAGACTACCGACTCTCTTTTCTCCCTTCTCTCCGTTCTCTCTCCATCTCCTACCCTTGAGCGTCGCCGTCGTCCTCCCGGCTCCCCACATTTCCTTCTCCGGCAGCCTTGCCGGTACAAGTGGGGATGGGTCGGGAGGCCGAATCTCTTCTGTTTATAGTAGCGCAGCAAGCATGCCCGTGCATTGCAACGGAAGAAGAAAAATATATCACATGCTAGTAGATGTTGTCTATCATGCTTTATATTCGCTTGATGCTACATTTTGAGTCAATAAAAATGCCCCTTATCGAAAAGATGTGTGAGTGTGTTGCTACGGTTTGATTTTTATTTTATTTTTAGGCCATGGAGAATCATGATAAGCCTAGTCTTTATTTGGGCTAGTTAGCACATTTAGAATTGTCGTTGTGCTGACCATGGAGTGTAGAGATCAAGAAGCCTACTCATTTCCCCATGGGCTCTGTCATAATAGGGCCAAGGATGGGGTGACTTTGAGAGAGGACGCATTTTTTCCGAAAAGGGGGTTTGCCCCAGTCTCTGCATCAGAACGGTGCATACAGCCATATTATTGATAACCAAAAAGGTCCAACATAGGTCTGAGGTCTCAAACAAAAAGGAAAATTGCTCACTAAGAGCCTGAAAGCAAAAACAGGATAGCGACAACCGGCAGGCAAAATAAAAGATAGGAAACTAAACATCTATCCTATTACATGACCGTTATCCAAATCGGTTGAAGATATTCCGTGCTACCATCTCCCATCAGATGGATCTAGTAACCAAATGCGCCCTGGCCTCCGTCGGAGTGAGTAGCGACCACATACAAATGAGTGTAGTAGCCCTAAAAGTAACCTGCAAGAAATGAATATTTGTTGTTCTGTTAAAAACCAAGTCGTTTCTGCAGTTCCAAACAGCCCATAATAAAGCACAAACTCCTGCAGTTCCAAACAACCCATAATAAAGTACAAACTCCTACACGGATGTGCCTCGCTGTTTCCGCATCAATCTCATCTAGTCACGTCCCAAATAACGTGTTGATGGAATTCGGAGGAGTAATATTAAAAGTTGTGTGGACCGACCTCCACAATTTTTTTGCCAAAGGGCAGTAGAGAAAGAGGTGTTTGATTGATTTATCACTATCACAAAAACTACATCGTTTAGATCCAGTCCAGTTGCGCTTAGCCAAATTGTCCTTAGTAAGGATAACTTGTTTGTGGACAAACCACATGAACACTTTGGTTTTTAAAGGCACTTTGACTTTTCAAACATGTTTCGAACTAGGAAGAACACTAGTGTTGATAATATCCAAATACATGGACTTAACCAAAAACTCACCACTCTTTGTTAATTTCAAGCGCAACTGATCGGATTGTTGAAAGAGGTGGACATCCATCAATCTTCTCATCAGATGGAGCCATGCTTCCCAACGGTTTCCCGCTAGCGTCCTCCTGAATTGAATATTCAGAGGATTGTACTGTAATACTGTTGCAACGTACGCGTCTCTTCGCTGAACAATATTATAGAGAGAAGGATTGGATCGGAAGGGGCGTCTCCCCTAGCCATGTATCCTCCCAGAATCTTGTGGACGTACCATTTCCAACCACAAATTTTGTCCTGTTAAAAAAGGTTGATTTCACTCTCATCAGTCCCTTCCAGAAAGGCGAATCAGTCGGTCTTACCGTCACCTGGGACAAGGTTTTGGAATGAAGGTACTTATTACAAAGAATCCGGGCCCAAGTGGCATCCGTCTCTACAGATAACTTATATAGCCACTTGCTAAGAATACATTTGTTCTTCACCTCTAAATTTTCAATGCCAAGACCCCCTTGATCTTTCGGCCTACAAATGATATCCCACTTAGCGAGTCTGTACTTTCGTTTTAATTCATCACTCTGCCAGAAGAAGCGCGGTCGGTAGAAATCTAGCCTTTTCCGTACTCCAACTGGTACTTCAAAAAAGGACAAAAGAAACATAGGCATACTTGTGAGAACCGAATTGATCAGAATCAATTGTCCTCCGTATGACATAAGCTTGCCCTTCTAGCAGCTCAGTTTTTTTTCAAATCGATCTTCAATGCACTTCCACTCCTTGTTGGAAAGCTTGCGATGATGGATTGGTATACCCAAATACGTGAAGGTTAAAGACCCCAATTCGCACCCGAACAATTCCTTGTAAGCTTGTTGTTCATCTTTAGCTCGTCCAAAGCAGAACAACTCACTTTTATTGAAGTTAATCTTTAACCCGAATAATTCTTTGAACAAGCACAACACCAGCTTCATGTTTCTAGATTTAGCCAAATCATGCTCCATGAAAATGATAGTATCATCAACTTATTGTAGGATAGACACTCCTCCGTCCACTAAATGTGGAACGAGGCCACCTACCTGGCCATCATCCTTAGCCCTGCCTATCAGGATTGTCAACATGTCAACGACTATGTTGAATAGAATCGGTGACATCGGATCTCCTTGTCTCAGACCCTTGTGTGTCTGCAAATAATGACCTATGTCATCATTTACCCTAATTCCCACACTCCCTTTTTGTGTGAAAGATTCTACCTGGTCCCTCCAGACCTGGTTGAAACCTTTCATAGGCAAGGCCTGCCGAGGAAATGGCCATTTTACCTTGTCATACGCTTTCTCAAAATCCACTTTGAAAACCACCCCATCTAGTTTTTTCATGTGGATTTCATGGAGCGTTTCATGTAAGAACACAACCGCTTCTAGGATGTTTCTGTCCAGCATGAAAGCAGTTTGAGACGGCTGCAGAAAGCGCAATCTGCGTGAGCCTATTAGTCCCAACTTTGGTGAAGATTTTAGAGCTAACATTAAGCAAACAGATTGGCCTAAATTGCTCAATCCTCACGGCCTCTGTTTTCTTAGGAAGCAGAGTAATCCGGGACTTAATGATGTGCCAGCACTTTTTATAAAACGCCGGAAAACCATCCGGGCCTGGAGCTTTATTAATTTTCATTTGTGAAATTGCTTCAAACACCTCTTTCTTCGAAAATGGGGTTGTCAAAATATCGTTCTCATCCGCAACTAGTTGGGGAACATCCTCAACCCTGGACTCATCCAAGGAGACGAAATTATCCTCAGGAGGCCCAAACAATTGCTTATAATAATTGGTGATATAAACTTTTAGGTTCTCCTGTCCTAAAATCGTCCCCTCATCCTACTCAAGCTGAAAGATTCTCTTCTTTTGATGCTTGCCATTCGCAATCATGTGGAAGAATTGTGTGTTATCATCCCCTTGGACGATTTTGCGCACTTTAGCTCGCAGTGCCCACTTCAATTCCTCCTCACGAAGCAGTTCTTTCAGCCTTAATTCCGCCTCCACTTTAGTTTTCAGCTCTCTGGTATCTAAAATGGAGGACTCAACTTTTTAAATCTAGGGATTGAATAAGTAAGAGGAGCCTTTCCTTCTCAGCCTTATATATCCCACTTAGATGTTTGGCCCAACCCCATAAGAACTGCCTTAAATGCCTAATCTTATTCTGCCATCTCTCAACATTCGATCTCCCTCCTGAATCTTTAGCCCATTCTCTTGCTATTAGATCCAGGAACCCTTCTCTTTCAAACCACACTGATTCGAAAGAAAACATATTCTTGTTCCCCACATGTGTTGCCTCTCCCGAGTCGACCAATAATGGGGTATGATCGGAGATCACGCGAGAGAGTGCATGGACCGTCACTAGGGGAAACTTTTGCTCCCATTCGATGCTCGCTAGGACCCGGTCTAGCTTCTCAAACATCGGGATTGGTAATGTATTGGCCCATGTGAATTTTCTACTAGAAAGCTCAATCTCTCGAAGATCTAAGCTTTCAATAATTGTATTAAACATAAACGACCATCTGCCCCCGAAGTTATCATTGTTTTTTCCTCCCGTCTATGGATAATGTTAAAATCACCCCAATCAAAATTGGGAGCTTCTCGCTACCGCAAATACAGACTAAATCCACCAAAATGTCCGGTTTGAGTTCAGGCTGCGCGACGCCATACACCGCCACCAAAGCCCAATTAAACCCATCGGCCTTCGACCGGACATGAAAGTTAACCGCAAAATCTCTCATAACAACATTCTGAACTTCCAACAAATCGCATTTAACCCCAAGTGAAATCCCACCGGATCTTCCTCTTGGAGGTAAGCAATGCCAATCAAAATAAACCCCTCCCGAAAGAGTGTTAAGAAACTGGGGGGTGAAATTGTCCCTTCCAGTTTCAGACAGGGCGATGAAATCCAATTTGTGCTCTATAGAAGCATCCGCTAGAAACCTTCTTTCAGCCAAGTCCTTAAGACCTCTGCTATTCCAAAAGATTACTTTCATATTTCATCATGCATATCAAGCGAGTATTTTAGACCTGTTTATGTTAAATCACTCTCCTCCTTACACTATCACCAAAAAAGTACTCTTCTTTTTTCCTTCCTTCCTTCTATAAAAAATAAAATAAAAGACTGATTCAGCAACCAGCAGAAATAAACATTGCACACAACCATTTTAAGTTTTAATCTTTACAAATTCAAAGGTGTAATATAATAAATGAAACCAGCCATTTAAATATATTGACTAGCACCATGTGTTCTCTAAAAATACCAGGCAACGTGAAACTGGTAATTCAAGAAGCATCAAAGAATAACCGGTCATGTGGATTTTTATCCTCTTATGAGCTTGACCTTATTTAAAAGAATCAAATTGTCTATTTTGGTTCACAGATTAGTAGAAAGATGCATGTGACAATGCACTTGGAAGAACTCGAATTTCTAATTACTTTAGGCAGCTACGGTAAGAAAATACTCTGAATTGACTTGCTTTATTCATCGGGATTAAGTCCCTTCTTATAGCCGATCTAACTTGGCCCTCAAGGGAAAACTAAACTAATTACAATCTGGACTCTTTCTCTTTTTATCTAAACACATTCTGAAAGCTAATTGCATTCTGACTCAAACTGAAAGCTACGGGAAATAGAGTCTCCCTGCTGCTCACTCCTTGTATGGTGGTTCCTTTGTTGTATTCTTGTGGGCCCTATGGCTATAAGTCTGGCCCCACATAACATCACTCCCCTCCTCAAAAAGTAGCTCGAGCGCGAGCTAGATGGAAGGAAAACGGGAGGCGAACTTGCCGACGGCTCCCCAGGTTGTGTCATATTCAGAAGTACCCACCCATTGTACTAAGACCTGCTTGATACTATGATGGAGACGACCATGAAGAACTTTTCTGGGGGCAGGTATGACATGACCATCTTCAATATGAGGCAATGTAGAAGTAGATGTGGGACGATCCCCGTGAAACTTCTTGAGCAGCTGACATGAAACACGTCATGTAAACGTGTACCAACAGGAAGGGCAAGTTTGTATGCCACTGAGCCGATGCGCTCAAGTACCTAAAGGGCCCATGGAAGCGAGGTGCCAACTTGCCCTGCTTGTGCCCTGGTAGAGATGTCGTTGGCCGATGATGAAGGCGAAGCCATGTCCGCTTGACAATGTCAAAGGAGAGATCTTGATGCATACTATCATAGTAGTGCTTGGACCGTTGTTGGGCCTGAAGTAGCCGCTCGCGCACATCACAGAGGAAAGAACCATGGGCTTGAAGGGCCGTGTTAACAGCTTCCACCTTCGGCATGCCTGGGATGTAGTCACGCAGACAAGGGAGTAAGCGCCCATAAAGTACTTCAAAAGGCATAACACAAAGGGGGAGTGGTATGATGTATTATAGCAGTATTCTGCCCATTGGTTCTCCATTAAGGAGTGAGCGGCGCGAAGATCTGCTATCTGTTGCCATCAGGAGATATGTTTCGTGCCCATTGGTTCTTAATTAAGGAACGAGCGGCGTGAAGCTCTGCTATCTGTTGCCATCAAGAGATATGTTTAGTTCCATGTTGATGTCAGAGGCGGAGAACGTCATGGAAGCCGAGATTGGAGAACTAATAATGGTGATTGGAGTCTATGGCGTTGAGGAACTTGCTTGGAGTTTTGGGATTTGTAGCAGGGGTATGTAAGTGGAGGCGACAACACGGGTGAAGTTCAAAGTCTTCCGTTCAGGGTAAAAATCCAAGGTCCGGCCTTAATTGGTTGTGCCTGGCAATGGTCTTGTTGAAGGCATTGTTTTGAGAGCGGGGATTATCTCTGTGGTAAAAATCCCAGATCTACAATCGGATGATGATGGTGTTGGTGCACTGTTTCCTCCTTGGAGGCATCGCTTTTGGAGAACTTGGACATCAGGTGTTGTCTTGGCTGTGGTTGTGCTGTTGCTGCAAGGCCTGGAACACTGTAGCGGGACTTTTTTTGGTTCTGTGCATCAGTCATGTCATTAGGGCATTGAGTTGTTGCAGAGGCTGGGTGTAATTGGTATCTTTGCGATATTAATATATACTCTTTATCAAAAAAGCAGTATTCTACCCAAGAAAGCCACTCCAACCAACGATGTGGTCGCTCTCCTGTTAAGCAACCGAGATACATGGCAATGACCTTGTTGACCACCTCAGTTTGTCTGTCAGACTGTGAATGGAAAGCTAAACTCATGTGTAGTTGAACACCAGACAATTTGAACAATTCCCGCCAAAAAAGCTGGTGAAAAGAGGATCTCACTTCATCGAACCTGGACATGTGTATGTTGCTATCGCCTCATCGATGCCCAACAATGGTGTGCCCAATTCGGTAGGTTTATGACATGGCGGTAGAGTGGTGACCCGGAATCGTTGGCACTTGGCCATGATTTTGTCTAGCCTTGTCGGCACTACACATATGATGAAGATAATGGTGTGCATAACCTTTGGTCTTGTCAACACTCGGCCAAGAAGTCGATGCGGAAATTATCATGGATGCATTGGATGATGCTTGCCAATAAAACATATATCAATCTCGCTTTCTTGTAGTAGAGAAATCAATATGGAATTATTTGGACGTCACCTCCATGTGAGGGGCGGAATCAAAGTATTTGCCGCGGAAATAGTGCGGCCAGCTCTAAATTTGCGGGCTCCGCCTCATTTTGGGTGAGCCGGATGTGTCGAAGTCATATGTGGCTGCTATCCAAACTCCCGCAGAGCCCCCTAATTTGGTTTCGATTTGCCGGGAACCAGAAGTCCCGATTGGTCTAGGATGGACGCGGGACTCCATTGGATGATTTGCAGGGTCTGGATCACGTGATTCGAATGGATGCAAGTTATTTGAGTGTCCGCGTTGGAGATTCCATAACATAGTTGTGCTTTATGTGATAGCAAACATGGTACTGTACTCACATGTGGCACAATATATACTCCCCGTGCAATGTACTTACGCTTCTCACTTAGTGCAATGTGTGCTTCCTTTATGGGACAACATGCAAACCACCTGAGGGACCATTCTGTCGTTCAGAGCACGCTCGGCTCCACGATCCTTCGCTCAGGTTGGTCCCATGCTCTTCACCTATCGTCCGCCTGACGACCGTGCACCCTTGGGTTCCCAGCAATTCTTCCACCCTTGCGATGCCCTCTGTGGGGATGCCTGTTAACTAGGTGCTCCCCCATGTAACCTGACCCCCGCATCCCCTAGCTCTGGCAACATGGGGTAAAAACCCTAGCGCCGCCATCAGCCTCGTCCTCCCCTACCCATCTCGCTGTCACCAAAGGGTGCCCACTAGTGAAGCCTGGGCCAACCCTGAGGAAGGTGGTGGCGGGGCGTTATCCCCTACCAGTGCAGCGCGTCGAGAGGGGCAACATCATGGCGCATCATGGAGATCCGCAGGCACTTGCTGGAGCTTGAGATCAGCGGTCTGTGCACCCAGATTCGCACAATACACGTTAGTGCCAGCGCATTGGAGGCACTTGTCCGCGCGCCCGTCCAGCGCCTAGTGCACGCACGCCCTTGGCTGCGCAGTGGAGGGGTTGGGAGTGGTCACTGTTGCGGGGATACCCAGGCTAGCACGGACGCACGCATCATCGTCATGGGTGATGTTGGGGGACATAGGCTCCCTTGGTTGGCGGCCTCTAGCTTGAGCGGACGGACCTGACAGGCCTTGCCGGTCGGATCTGGCGCTATGGTGGCCGAAGGCCCAGAGGTGGCTAAGCGGGCGACTGGTTGCAAGTAGACTGTGTGGTGGCTCCCTGTCATGATGGTGGTCTGAGCAGTGCCTTCGGGATGCTCTAGGCTTTCACCACGCGGTGGTGCTCTGGCTAGTTTTGTGCGGTGCAATAAGTGGCATATGCTGCTCCGTTCTAGTGATGGTGTGTTTGGAGACGTCGTCTCGGCATGGGTGCTCGGTTCCCCAACGAAAGTCATGCTCGACTTCGGTTTGGGTTGATAGCAAATGTCACCTTCAGGTGTGATTTTCCTTATTGGAGGTGCCATTGAGGGGGTCTGACACCTCTCCCTGCTCCAAGTTCTTATTTCCCGGAGAAATGTATTGGTGGCGCATGCGGTGTCATTACTTTGTTGGAAGCATTGCCTTGGAGTCAAGTCTGGTGTTGGGGGTACTTGGTTAGTTGTCGTGTGGTGGATCTAGAGCGGACAACGTTTTGGTGAGCATGGAGCATTGGTGGTGCATCCATTTGGAGTTGATCGTGCATCGACATTGTGAGCAGTAGGAGCACCCTTGGTATACAAGTAGCGCCAGGCGAGCTATGTTAGCTAGCCTCGTGGGATCGGAGCGACATATGTATCGCTCTTTCAGACGTATCGTTCCTCTCTGGTTTCCTCGATGTTTGTGGATATACTCGTAGTAGCCTGGTACAATACGACAGTTGTCGGTGTGCACTCTGGTAGCAGCGTAGGCGTCGAGTGCCCACCCGGATGTGTTGTGGTGCTTTGGATTTCTGGCGTTTGTAAATGTTGTGGTGATTTAGTCCTAGTCGAGCTAGGCATTTCTTTGGTTTTAGCATGGTTTTCCTAAATAAACCGATCAACCCTCTTTTCCTTTGTTCTCTTTTAGCACTCACCTTTATGCGATGCATTCCTCCTTTAAGAGTGTTCTTGTAATACCTCTTTCTAACCAACGAATTTGACAGTTCTCCTCCCAACACTAAACAAAAACTAGGTGCTCCCTGGAAATATTTCTTTTGTACGATTGAAATTCTAAACCTGGATACATATACTAAAATTAGTGGGATGGGCTTGGTTGTAGGATCGAAAGTATGTCTAGAGGAGGGGTGATTAGACTACTTGACCAAATAAAACTTAACCTTTTCCCAATTTTAGTTCTTGACAGATTTTAGCAACTTAGCACAAGTCAAGCAATCACAATACAATTCAAGCAAGCATGCAAAGAGTATATGAGCAGCGGAAAGTAAAACATGCAACTTGCAAGAAAGTAAATGGGGGGAGTTTGGAGGGAGCAAACACAATGTTGACATGGAGATTTTTGGCGTGGTTTTGATAGGTGGTGCTATCGTACATGCACGTTGATGGAGACTTCAACCCATGGAGGGTAACGGTTGCGCGAGTCCACCGAGGGCTCCACCCACGAAGGGTCCACGAAGAAGCAACCTTGTCTATCCCATCATGGCCATCACCCACGAAGGACTTGCCTCACAAGGGTAGAGCTTCACGAAGTAGGCGATCTCCTTGCCCTTACAAACTCCTTGGTTCAACTCCACAATTTTGTCGGAGGCTCCCAAGTGACACCTAACCAATCTAGGAGTTGCCACTCTCCAAAAGGTAATAGATGGTGTGATGTTGATGAACTCCTTGCTCTTGTGCTTCAAATGATAGTCTCCCCAACACTCAACTCTCTCTCTCTCTCAGATTTGGCTATGGTGGAAAGATGATTTGAGTGGAAAGCGACTTGGGGAAGGCTAGAGATCAAGATTCATATGGTAGGATTGGAATATCTTGGCCTCAACACATGAGTAGGTGGTTCTCTCTCAGAAAATGAGTAGTGGTAGTGTAGGTTTGTTCTGATGGCTCTCTCCACGAATGAAGAGTGGGTGGAGGGGTATATATAGCCTCCACACAAAATCTAACCATTACACACATATTCCCAAACTCGATGGGACCGAATCAGCAAACTCGGTCAGACCGATTCAGTTCAAAATGGGAACGTTAGGATTTTCGACGGGACCGACATAGTTATCTCGATGGGACCGATATGCTAGGGTTAGGGCATAATGTAATCTCGGTGTGACCAATCGCATAAACTCGGTTGGACCGATTTCAGCAATAGGTACACAGAGGGTTGGTCAGGAAAACTCGGTGGGACCGATTCGCTCACTTTGGTGGGACCGGAGTGTTACGAAAAGGAAACAGGGAGTTTGCAATGTAGACTCGGTGGGAGCGATTTGCTCATTTTGGTGAGACCGAAATGTTACAAAAAGGAAACAAAGAGTTTGCAATCCCATCTCGCTGAGACCGAGATCCCTGTCAGTGAGACCGAAGTAACTAGGTTTTGTGGCAGTGGCTATGTCAAGTGAAACTCGGTGGCGCCGGATAGATCAAATCGGTGGGGCCGAGTTTGAAATTTAGGTTTAGGACATATGTGGATGTGAGAAAGTGGTTGAGGGTTTGGAGCATATCACAAAGCATTTTGAGCAAGTAACTCATTAAGCAACACCTCATCCCCTTTTAATAGTATTGGCTTTCCTATGGACACAATGTGATCTTGGATCACTTAAAATGAAAATGTAGAGTCTTGCACTTGTTGCCAATATATGTCCTTTGCATTTTGAGGGGTCCACATCTGTAGTCCATGCCATGCCAAACATGGAACTTTCTGAAATGATTATCTTGAAATAGAATTAGTTCAATGAACTATATGTTGTTAAGAATTACCAAAACCACCCAGGGATTAGTTGCACTTTCAATATCCCCCTTTTTGGTAATTGATGATAACATATAGATCAAAGCTTCGACAAATGATAATAAGAATTGAAGTACATTGTCGCTTTGAGAAGTATGTGATAAGTAAGAGCTCCCCCTAAATTTGTGCATTGTTAAAATTTGCTTTGGACTGCAAATGCACAATCTGTTAGGATCATGGGTTACTCTTCCATGTCACATACATCTTGGTGGAGTGCTCAAAATGATAATAAATAAGAACAAGCACTTATCACCAAGGCAAAGTGAATGATCATACATGAGATTAGATAATGTCAACATCCAAGCATAAGCATAAAGAGTGATATGATCAAGCACGTGATCATACAAAGTATCTCACACATACAGACATAATGTATCTCAAACAAGCAAGCAAAGCAAATAAGTAGCAAAAAGAGATAACACACACTCTCTCTCCGAAGCCTATGATCTATACATTTTCTCCCCCTTTGGCAACAAGTTACCAAAAAGCTCAAAAATGCATAGTGCTATGCGTCTCTCTAGGCTTGATCTTCGGGAGGTGGTGTTGAGATGACTCCAAGGACGAATGCTTTTGTAGATGTTGTTGGAGCTGGAGGGGTTGCCACTGGAGGGGTAACAGGAGTTGTGAGAGTTGTGGCTGCATGTGCTGAAGTTGTAGCTTTAGTGTCTGTCACTGGACTGCAGACCTCTGTGCCCTAGGCACCCCGTGGAACACCTGTGTAGTAGCTTTGCCCTTTCTCTCTTGAGCTTCTTCCTAGAGTTCTTAAACAGCTGTTTGAATCTCAGTGACCTTTAAGTCCAGATCATTGAATTTTGTCTCTATTATCCTCTCCAAGCTCTCCTGGTTCTGGGTCAGGGTAGCTAGTCCTTTCTCAACCCTCAGGATTGATTGAATCAGAAACCCAAGCTGGTCTTGTTTGGACTTGAGAAAGACTTCTGAAACCTCTGTTGCACTTGGCATCTTTGCTGCTTTTGTTGCCCTGGCCTTCTCCTTCTTCTCATGAGTTGCAACTGAAGATGGGTCATTAGCATCCATGACAACTGTGTTGTCCTCAAATTCAGACAGCTAAGCAAGGTGTTCTTTGTCCAAAAGATACACTCCTTGCTTCATCTTGGAATTGATTAGCTCTTGGATGTGTGGAGCATATCCACAAGATCTCTTCTGGTTAGATGTTGTTCTTTTGATTATCTCTACAATTAGGCTCATGACCTTGAATTTCTGTGGCACAACATCAAACAACTGCAGCAAGTTGATGGAATGGCCTCTGATCATCCTGTGATCTCCAGATTTGGGAAACAAAGTGTGCCTCAAAATAGTGTTTATAGTGGCCGAACCAGATAGCAGATAGTAGACTGATCCAAACTTGTGTGTTTCCAAGGCCTCATCTGGAATTTCCTTATACATATTGGCCATGGTGTTGTGATCCTTCTTCTTCTTAGCATAGACATATATTTGATGTTCTTCTTCTTTAGGGGCATTTATGAGTCTAGCCCACTCATCAACAGTTGATTGGTGCCTCTGTCCTTCTGCCATCCACACAATTCTTCCATCTGGATAGAAGTGAGTTGTTGAGTAGAATTGCATAATGAGCTCATCATTCCATTTGGTGAGCTTCTGACCAACAAAGTCATCAACACCATTAGCTTTAAAGCTTTCATGCACACCTGGAAAATTATCAACATTAGCATCAATGAATTTCCAGTCCACCCATCTCATATCACTGACTATGGGTTTCTTGTCCAGCAATATTGTCTCATAGAAATCATGTTTCTCTTTGGTGTGGAACCTGTAGTCCACTGAAGTCCTCCTCCTCACAGCATAAGGATCAGCTCGTCTCCACTTCCTGAGACCAGCATCCTTTCTTTCCTTCATATTTTCAGCCACTGGGTGACTGTCATTATGGTGTGGAATCTTGGGCTTGAGCTTTCTGAGCACTTGGGCTTCAGCTTCTTTTGCAACTTCAGGCACTGGGGCCTTATTCTTCTCTGTAGCAGGTATATTTCTGGTACTTCTCTTTGGAGCTTGTGCTGGAGCTTTGGGGGATGTCTTGGGATTTGAAGGAGCTGCCCCAGACTTGATGGCATCCCCCACCATCTTATGTGCCTTTGTAGGAGGTGCTTGAGTAGCAACCTCTTCTTCCTCTTCCATCATTGATGGATGTCCAATAACTCTTGCCATGGTTTTCTTTGCTCTCTCCTCCCTATTTTGTCATCTCCAGTAGATTCACTTGGTTTTGCAGGAATTTGAGTTGAAGCTCTGGCTTTTAGCATTGGAGTTCTCCTGGCAGGTTCCTTCTTGTGCATTCCAAGTTTTGTTGCAGCAGCAGTTCTATATTCCTTTTTTCAGCACTTTCTTCTTGGAGCTAACTTGCTCCTTAGCAGCCACATAGTCCTCATCCTATGAATATGAGGTTCTCTTCTTCCTTGTCCTTGTTGCTGCCTTGGGAAAGTTGCTTGGAGTGCTCATGCTTCCATCATCGGAACTGCTAGAGGGACTAGTGCCCTCACTCATGTGCACTTGCTCTTCTAATTTGTTCTGGCTATCACTCTGGTCAGACATTCTGCACAGCAAACTGAGAATTGTCCCTGTGAATAGATGTAGATGAGGTAGAGTAGATGAGCATCACAAAGTGCAGAGTTTTTTCAAAAGGAATGAGTCAAAAACTTAGTTTTAGTTTTCTATAGGAAGCATTTCGGAGCTACCGATTTGTAAAGCTCGGTGACACTGAAGCAACTTTGGAGTCTAAACATGTGGAATCGGTCAGACCGAGGCACAGTTCGGTGACTCTGAGTTTGCTAGGGTTTCACAAAGTCCTGGTATCAGCCACACCGATTTGCAATTTTCGGTCAGACCAAAAAACTTGTGCTTTGGCCTAACCCAAATCGTTGGAACCGATTCATACAACTCGGTCGGTCCGAGATGAATCTGGCGGAAACCTAACCCTAAATTTTCAATTCAAATCTAGTCTAATGGAGATTCTCTATGGATGGATCAATCTCATACGTGGAATAGAACATGGCATTGACCTTGTGCGTGGAATCGAAAGTAAAAGGACTGCACAAGGGGTCAAACTCATACCCTAGTTCGGCGATGAGTTCGCTACAGCGACAACGGCAGCGAAGAAATCCGTTGGCAGCGGCAGGAGGTCGCTGGCGATGAGGTGACGATTCGGATACTCGAGAGGCAGAGCAGGAGATGCGCGGGCGACATGGTTTTGAAGTGATTTCCAAAATCTGGCCCGTCAGTATTTATATCCTGACACTATCGGTGTGACCGTGTGGAACAACTTGGTGGCACCGAGACGCAGAATCGCAAGCGGTTACTGCAACTCGGTGAGACCGAAAGGTTCTAATCGGTTGCATCGAGATTGAAACTTGATCAACCAAGTGAACTCGGTGTGACCAAAATGGAGGACTCGGTCAGACCGAAATACACAATGAGGTTTTGGGAGTTTAAATCTATGACAAAACGGGACTCCGAGTGCTCCTCACACAGAGGGTTTGAATTTGACTTCGATCAAACTTTGTGATGTAGCATGAATAGAGTTTGAGAAGAGAAAATCATAGATAGCTAGAGGGAGTTCTTAGGAATTCTTGTCCATCCATTTGGAAAAAGGAAGAAACTCCAAACAATCAAAGCAACAAATGGATGTCCTCGAATGAGAAAAGTATGCAACCAACATGCTCACACAATAAAATAGCAAATGAAATATGTGGCAAAGCATGCACAATCACTCTAGGATCTATCAAGAAATTGGCGATGACTAGGTCATCTATATATGAGTATATTGACTTTGGAGTCAAATGAGAACATTTGATCATAGGTCATACTCATCGTTTAAGCACAAGTGGGGTTACCACTTTTACATAAAGCATTGTTGTGTTCACACCATTAGAGTTGCATTAGCTCAATTCTTAGAGTAAAGCCACCCCCTAGATGTGATATTTCCCCTAAGAGGGATCAACTAACCTTGGGTTTTGTCGATGATGACTTCATGTAGATATCGAAGATGTGGTTGCTCATTGTTGATGTAGATCATTTGAAGCAATCCATTGGAGTGAGTTGCACTTTCAATACCTACATGGGTTAGTCCCACAAGGAACAAACAAGGATATCCATAGACATGGAGTGAAGCACACACATGATGATGTCCATGAAAGCATTAGGTTACCTTGTCCCTTGTCTCACCAACAAGAGGGTTTGTGACTCCTTGAACAAGTGCAAGATGTGGAAGTTGTGTGCCCTTGTTCTTGTCAAAATAAATATGAGTGAAGTATGTTGGCGGAGTCACCCTCAAGAACTCTCTAGTTCTTATTCTTCGGGATCCACATCATCTTGATGGGAATCCTTGGAGTTGTAGATGTACTTGATGAAGTAGAACTTGATGTAGTCTTGGGAACCCACTTGACCAAGGCCTTCAGAGCATCTTCAAATGCATCAATATCTTCTTGAAGCTTGTCCTTGCCTTTTAGCTTGTGGTCTTGTGGTGGAAGATCATCTTGAGCTTGTGTCCCCTTGAAGGAACTAGGGTCATACTTCTCTTGTTGAGGAACAAACTTCGTCTTGGGGTATTGATCTTCTCACTCAACTCCATTGGCATTGAACTTATGTCCAAAACCAACACCTTGATTCTTCCGGTGCATTCCTTGCTTGAGTACAATTTCCTCAAATTGCTTACTTCCGGCAAGTCTTTTGTAAACACCTTTCTCTATAATTCCCTTCAATAAGCTATTTTCTTGCTCAAGTGTAACTTGCCTAAGAGAATCATTAGTAGAATCAGGAGAACTACTAGAAGCAACAATATTGGATTTAGCATGATTATTGTTACTACTAGAAGAAGAATCTTTCTTGTTCTTGTTTCTAGACTTTACTTGTGGCATGTAAGTAGAAAAGAGTAAACGCTTGGCAATGTAAGAAGAACTTTTCTTCCGAAGATCATCATTGATGGCCTTTAAGAACTCATGCTCTTGCTCAAGATTGAGCTTGTCAAAGCGTAACTTCTCATGAGTTTTTAAAAGTTCTTAATGATCTTCTAAAGTAGTTTTATGATCTAACTTAAGAGTGTTTAGTTCTTTAGTTAGACGCTCAATCTTCTCCTTATCATTGTCATTCATTTTAACATGATTAATTGATGTTTCATCATAGTATTCATCACTAGAGTTGTCAACAAGTAAATCATCATCACCTAGCAAGTCATCTTCATCACTATTGAAATCAAAATACTCGGGTGTGTTACCTTGGGGCCTTTAGCCATGAAGCATCTCCCAATTCCTTCATTTGGTGAATCAAATATGTCGTAGGAGTTGGTTGACACAAGTGCTAGACCGGCAACACCTTCATCTTGAGTATATTCGGGGTCGGAGTGATAACTTCTCTTGGAGTGTTGGTCGGAGACGGATACCCATTCACGAACATGAGCTTGATGTCATCGTTTTGTGTAGATCCTTGATGACTTGTCCTTCCTTTCCAAATACTTGCTTCTTCGAGAGGTTCTTCGTTCATAGCGATCATCTCTACTCCTTCTCTCTCTTGGAGGTGATTCTTCCCTTTTGCTTCTTCTTTTAGGTGAGTCTTCTCTTCTTTTATAGGGAGTCGTACACTCATTGGAGTAGTGTCCGGGTCTTCCATAATTGTAGCAGTTTCGCTCACGACTAGAAGATCTTTTGTCATTGTAGCACCTTGACTTGGAACTTCTTTCCTTGCTTCGACTCTTGTAGAATTTGTTGAAGTTCTTCACCATTAAGATTAGTTCTTCATTGAAGGCTTGTTTCTCACTTGATGATGTAGGAGCATTACATGAGGCTTTGTAAGCACCACTAGACTTGTTGTGAAGCTCTTCTTTGTCCTTGAGTGACATCTCATGAGCAACAATTCTTCCAATGACTTCGGTTGGCTTGAGATCTTTGTAATTTGGCATCATTTGGATCAATGTGCACACGGTATCATATTTTCCATCAAAGGCTCTCAAGATCTTCTTGATGATGAATTTGTCGATCATCTCTTCACTTCCTAAGTCGGCTATCTCATTTGTGATGAGAGCAAGCCTAGAGTACATTTTGGCGACACCTTAACCATCCTTCATTTTGAACTTGTCAAGTTGACTTTGAAGCACATCCAACTTGGATTCCTTGACGGAGTCGGTACCTTCGTGCATATCAATCAAAGTATCCCAAATTTCCTTTGCATTCTCAAGGCGGCTGATTTTGTTGAATTCTTCGGCGCACAATCCATTGAAGAGGATATCGCAAGCTTGAGCATTGTATTGCAACATCTTCAATTCTTCCACAGAAGCTTCACGGTTTGGTTCTCTCCCATTGAAGAATTCACCTTGCAAGCCAATACACACAATAGCCCAAATGGCGGGGTTATGTCTAAGAATATGCATTTTCATCTTATGTTTCCAACTAGCAAAATTAGTACCATCAAAGTAAGGACCTCTACGTTGGTAATTTCCCTTGCTAGACGCCATACTCTCCTAGGTTGTGAAACAAAGGCTATGATCACGAAAGCGATGAAAATCAAGGCAAATGGAGACCAAAGCTCTGATACCACTTGTAGGATCAAAAGTATGTCTAGAGGGGGGGTGATTAGACTACTTGACCAAATAAAACTTAACATTTTCCCAATTTTAGTTCTTGACAGATTTTAGCAACTTAGCACAAGTCAAGCAATCACAATAAAATTCAAGCAAGCATGCAAAGAGTATATGAGCAACGGAAAGTAAAACATGCAACTTGCAAGAAAGTAAATGGGGGAGTTTGGAGGGAGCAAACACAATGTTGACACGAAGATTTTTGCGTGGTTCCGATAGGTGGTGCTATCGTACATCCATGTTGATGGAGACTTCAACCCACGGAGGGTAATGGTTGCACGATTCCATGGAGGGCTCCAACACGAAGGGTCCACAAAGAAGCAACCTTGTCTATCCCATCATGGACATCACCCACGAAGAACTTGCCTCACTAGGGTAGATCTTCACGAAGTAGGCATCTCCTTGCCCTTACAAACTCCTTGGTTCAACTCCACAATCTTGACAGAGGCTCCCAAATGACACCTAACCAATCTAGGAGATACCACTCTCCAAAAGGTAATAGATGGTGTGTTGTTGATGAACTCCTTGCTCTTGTGCTTCAAATGATAGTCTCCTCAACACTCAACTCTCTCTCTCAGATTTGGCTATGGTGGAAAGATGATTAGTGGAAAGCAACTTGGGGAAGGCTAGAGATCAAGATTCATATGGTAGGATTGGAATATCTTGGTCTCAACACATGAGTAGGTGGTTCTCTCTCAGAAAATGAGTAGTGGAAATGTAGGTTTGTTCTGATGGCTCTCTCCACGAATGAAGAGTGGGTGGAGGGGTATATATAGCCTCCACACAAAATGTAACCGTTACACACATACTCCCAAACTCGGTGGGACCGAATCAGCAAACTCGGTTAGACCGATTCAGTTCAAAATGTGAACGTTAGGATTTTGGTGGGAGCGATATAGTTATCTCGGTGGGACCGATATGCTAGGGTTAGGGCATAATGTAATCTCGGTGTGACCGGTTGCATAAACTCGATTGGACCGATTTCAGCAATAGGTACATAGAGGGCTGGTCAGGCAAACTCGATGGGACCGATTCGCTCACTTCAGTGGGAGCGAAGTGTTACGAAAAGGAAACAGGGAGTTTGCAATGCAGACTTGGTGGGACCGATTTTCTCATTTCGGTGAGACCGAAATGTTACAAAAAGGAAACAGAGAGTTTGCAATCCCATCTCAGTGAGACCGAGATCCCTGTCGGTGAGACCGAAGCAACTAGGGTTTGTGGCAGTGGCTATTTCAAGTGAAACTCGGTGGCGCCGGATAGATCAAAGCGGTGGGGCCGAGTTTGAAATTTCGGTTTAGGACATATGTGGATGTGAGAAAGTGGTTGAGGTTTTTTTTGACTGGTGACTGTAGGGGAAACCCCCCATAGCATTTAAATTTTATTCATATGCAAAGGTATACAATGTACAAAGATTACAAGAGGTAATCATAAAAGAAAGAAAAAGAAGGAAGAACTAAGCATCTAGTATACAAAACCTCATGGAGGTAGAATGGAAATCCATTTAAGTAGCTCCTCCTTATACCTGGCCTTGACTCTGTGTTGCATAAGTGTAATATCATGGATGAATGCACTTCTCCATTTATTAAAACTCTGCCTCTCATGTCTAAACACTTTTGCATTTCTGATTATCCAAATGTTCCAGCAAGCAACAAAAACAACTTCAGTAAAGAAAGGTTTTGCAAAATCCTGTTTAGCTTGCAGAACAATAGCAGACATGTCATCCCCAGGTGGCCATGTAACTCGCAGATAGTTCCATATCCTCACACTAAAGTTGCACTCAAAGAACAGGTGATTCCTGGTCTCAGGAGTCCTCAAGGGACAAAGAAGGCAATTAACTCCATCATCCAAATGCCAATGCCTTCTTTCAACCATATCTTTGGTATTGAGCCTATCCATGATTAACATCCAGGGAAACACTTTGATTTTCATCGTGCAGGAGGATTTCCATATCCACAGAAGGAGAGGGTTAAAATACATGTTAGAATGCATGAAAGAGTAGAACAACTTTGGCTTGAAAGCATTACATGTCCCCTGCCAGAACCAAATGTCAAGTGCCTCCACTTCCCTATTGCAAGAGACCATTAGATCATGCACAGTCATAAATTCCTGATATGCATGTGCAGATACTGGCAAATGGAACATATGAATCATATCCTAAGATTGGAAGGCTTCAAAGACTGTAATCCATGGATCTTTCACATAATAAAAAAGCCTAGGGAACCTAGACTGCAATGGTGCTACTGAGTCACCAATCTTCCATTTATCAGACCAAAATAGAGCAAACTGTCCAGAATTGATTTCAACCCAAGTTGTGTTCCTATAGTGATCCAGCAGCTTACAAATGTCTTTCCACCAAAAAGAGCCACAAAAATCAGTCCCTTTAGGTACAGAGGAATGATAGTGTGTGTCCCAAATAAGAGAGACCCATGGCAGATCCACCCTATTTAGAAATTTGTGCAAATGTTTGAGCAATAGGCCATGTTCTGTACACCAAAGTTTAGAATTCCCAAACCACCTTTATTTTTGGGCCTACAAATGAGGTCCCAAGCTGCTAGAGATGGTGAGGGCTCATCCCTATGCTTTCTCCATAAGCACTGTCTCTGAATTCTCTCCAATTGCTTTAAAATTCCTGCAGGAGCAAGCAAGCTACCAAGATAGAAGATGGGCATGGAGGACAGGGCAGAATTTAAGAACTGAAGCCTTTCCCCTTGGTTAAGGAAAGAAGAACTAGCTGTCATCCTTCTCTCCATGCAGTCAACAAGTGGCATACAATCCACCATTTTTGGCCTGGTAGTACTGCTACCTCTTGAGCATGCGTTGGTTTTCCCTTGAAGAGGAAAGGGTGATGCAGCAAAATAGCGTAAGTATTTCCCTCAGTTTTTGAGAACCAAGGTATCAATCCAGTAGGAGGCCCCTCACAAGTCCCTCGCACCTACACAAACAAACAAGAATCTCGCAACCAACGCGATAAAGGGGTTGTCAATCCCTTCACGGCCACGTGAAAGTGAGATCTGATAGAGATAATATGATAATATAAATATTTTTGCTATTTTTATGATGTAGATTGAAAAGTAAAGATTGCAAAATAAAGTAGATTGGGAACTTATATGATAGAGAATAGACCTGGGGGCCATAGTTTTCACTAGTGGCTTCTCTCAAGATAGCATAATTATTACGGTGGATGAAAAAATTACTATCGAGCAATTGATAGAAAAGTGCATAGTTATGAGAATATCTAGGCATGATCATGTATATAGGCATCACGTCCGTGACAAGTAGACCGACTCCTACCTGCATCTACTACTATTACTCCACACATCGACCGCTATCAAGCATGCATCTAGAGTATTAAGTTCATAAGAACAGAGTAACGCATTAAGCAAGATGACATGATGTAGAGGGATAAACTCAAGCAATATGATATAAACCCCATCTTTTTATCCTCGGTGGCAACAATACAATAGGTGCCTTGCTTCCCCTGCTGTCACTGGGAAAGGACACCGCAAGATTGAACCCAAAGCTAAGAACTTCTCCCATTGCAAGAAAGATAAATCTAGTAGGCCAAACCAAACTGATAATTCGAAGAGACTTGCAAAGATAACCAATCATACATAAAATAATTCAGAGAATATTCAAATATTTCTCATAGATAAACTTGATCATAAACCCACAATTCATCAGATCTCGACAAACACACCGCAAAAAGAGTTACATCGAATAGATCTCCAAGAAGATCAAGGAGAACTTTGTATTGAGATTCAAAGAGAGAGAAGAAGCCATCTAGCTAATAACTATGGACCCGAAGGTCTGTGGTAAACTACTCACAACTCATCAGAGAGGCCTTAGTGATGATGTAGAGGCCCTCCATGGTCGATTCCCCCTTCGGCGGAGCGCCGGCGAAGGCTCCAAGATGGGATCTCGCGGATACAGAAGGTTGCGGCGGTGGAAATAGTTTTTCATGGTTCTCCTGGATGGTTTCAGGATACGTAGATATATATAGGCGAAGGAGGTAGGTCAGGGGAGCCACGAGGGGCCCACGAGGCAGGGGCGCCCCCCCCTAGGGCGTGCCTTGCACCCTCGTGGCCGCCTCGGCTGCTTCTTGACGTCCACTCCAAGTCTCCTGGATTGCGTTTGTTCCAAAAAGATCGCTGAGGGAGTCCCGGATTAGGGGGTGTCCGGATAGCCGGACTACCATCATCGGCCGAACTATCATCGACCGGACTATCATCATCATCGACCGGACTCCAAGACTATGAAGATACAAGATTGAATACTTCGTCTCGTGTCCGGATGGGACTTTCCTTGGCGTGGAAGGCAAGCTTGGCGATACAGATATGTAGATCTCCTACTATTGTAACCGACTCTATGTACCCCTAGCCCTCTCCGGTGTCTATATAAACCGGATGGCTCTAGTCCGTAGGACACAACAACAACCATTACAATCATACCATAGGCTAGCTTCTAGGGTTTAGCCTCCTTGATCTCGTGGTAGATCCACTCTTGTAAACATCCACAATATCAATATCAATCAAGCAGGACGTAGGGTTTTACCTCCATAAAGAGGGCCCGAACCTGGGTAAAACATCGTGTCCCTTGTCTCCTGTTACCATCCGCCTAGACGCACAGTTCGGGACCCCCTACCCGAGATCCGCCGGTTTTGACACCGACGTTGGTGCTTACATTAAGAGTTCCTCTGTGTCGTCACCGATAGGCTTGATGGCCTCTTCAATCAACAATGACGCAGTCCTGGGTGAGACTTTTCTCCCCAGACAGATCTTCGTATTCGGCGGCTTCGCACTGCGGGCCAACTCACTTGGCCATCTGGAGCAGATCGAAAGCTACGCCCCTGGCCGTCAGGTCAGGTTTGGAAGCCTAAACTTCACAGCCGATATCCGCGGGGACTTGATCTTCGATGGATCTGAGCCACAGCCGAGCGTGCCGCGCTGTCGCGATGGGCACGACCTAACTCTGCCGCCGGACAGCACCTTGGAGGCCGCACACGAATCCGCTCCGACCCATGGTCCGGAGCCGATCGCACGGATCGAGGACGGATGGCTGGACACCGCCTCGGGAGCTGCAACTTCTACGGCGATGGAGCCGAACACTTACCTTGTCCCGCATAAAGCTCATGACTCCGAGGTGTCGGACTCTCTGCCGGACTCCGAACCTCCTGCGCCCCTGCCAGTCGAATCCGACTGGGCGCCGATCATGGAATTCACCGCTGCGGACATCTTTCAGCACTCACCCTTCGGCGATATCTTAAATTCGTTGAAGCATCTCTCGCTATCCGGAGAGCCCTGGCCGAACTACGGCCAGGATGGTTGGGACGCGGACGACGAAGAAATTCAGAGCCCACCCACCACCCACTTCATAGCCACCATCGACGATCTAACCGACGTACTCGACTACGACTCCGAAGACATCGACGGTATGGACGACGGCGCCGGAGACCATCAAGAACTAGTGCCTACAGGACACTGGAAGACCACCTCGTCATACGGCATATATATGATGGACACCCCAAAAGATGGGGACGGCGAAGAAGCAACGGAGGCCGATTCCTTAAAGAAAGAGCCCAAGCGCCGACATCAGCGGCGCCGCTCTAAATCCCGCCACAGCAAGAATAGAGATTCCGGCACAGGAGACAATAACACCCTAGAAAGTGCCGAAGACAACCCCCTCCAGCACGATCCAGCGCAGGAGGAGGCAGAAGCAAGCCCTCACGAGAGGGCGGCAGACGAAGAGGTCGAGGATGATAATTACTTACCTCCCTCCGAAGACGAGGCAAGCCTCGACGACGACGAATTCATCGTCCCTGAGGACCCCATCGAACAAGAGCGTTTCAGACGCAGGCTAATGGCCACGGCAAACAGTCTACAGAAAAAAGCAGCAACAGCTTCAAGCTGATCAAGACCTACTGGCCGACAGATGGACCGAGGTCCTCGCGGTCGAAGAGTATGAACTCGAACACCCCTCCAAAAGTTACCCAAAATGCAAGTTGCTCCCCCGACTAGAGGAGGAAGCGTACAAATCGGCATCACCAGCGCACAATACGGTAGACCGACCACCTCGTGGCCGCGACAGAGAGGCGTGCAAGCCCTCCACCAAAACCGTACCCCGGCACCGCTCAAAAAGCATGAAGCCACGGGGGAACGCGCCGGACTTGCGGGATATATTGGAGGACAAGGCAAGACAATCCAGATCTATCTATGGATCACGTGGGCGCCCCAAGACCCGCGACGAATACCGTCGCGCCGGATACAACTACTCCGGTCGGGCCGAACACAGCAGACAACGCTCTCTCGAGCTACGTCGCGATATTGCTCAATACAGAGGCACCGCGCACCCACTATGCTTCACTGACGAAGTAATGGATCATCAAATCCCTGAAGGGTTTAAACCCGTTAATATCGAATCCTACGATGGCACAACCGACCCCGCGGTTTGGATTGAGGATTATCTCCTCCATATACATATGGCCCGCGGCGACGATCTTCACGCCATCAAATATCTCCCGCTCAAGCTTAAAGGACCAGCTCGGCATTGGCTTAACAGCCTGCCCGCATAGTCTATTGGATGCTGGGAAGACCTGGAAGCCGCATTCCTCGACAACTTCCTGGGCACGTATGTGCGAACACCGGACGCAGATGACCTAAGCCACATAATCCAGCAGCCAGACGAATCGGCCAGGCAATTCTGGACACGGTACTTAACAAAGAAAAATCAAATCATCGACTGTCCGGATGCAGAGGCCCTCGCTGCCTTCAAACATAACATCCGCGACGAGTGGCTGGCCCGGCACCTAGGACAGGAAAAGCCGAAATCCATGGCAGCCCTCACATCACTCATGACCCGCTTCTGTGCGGGAGAGGATAGCTGGCTAGCTTGCAGCAACAACCTCTGCAAAAATGCTGGCAGTCCGGATACCAAGGACCGCAATGGAGGTCGCGTCGAAGCAAAAACAAACGCCGCATTAACGGCGACAACAGTGAGGATACGGCAGTCAACGCCAGATTCCGAGGCTCCAAGCCCGGTCAACGGAAGAAGCCATTCAAAAGAACCACTCCGGGCCCGTCCAATTTGGACCGAATACTCGACCGCTCCTGTCAAATACATGGAACCCCCGAAAAGCCAGCTAACCACACCAACAGAGATTGTTGGGTATTCAAGCAGGCAGGTAAATTAATCGCCGAAAACAATGACAGGGGGCTACACAGTGATGACGAGGAAGAGACCCGGCCGCCGAACAACAGAGGACAAAAGGGATTCCCCCCTCAAGTTCGGACAGTAAACATGATATACGCAACGCATATACCCAAGAGGGAGCGGAAGCGTGCACTAAGGGACGTATACGCGATGGAGCCAGTCGCCCCAAAATTCAACCCATGGTCCTCTTGCCCGATCACTTTCGATCGAAGAGACCATCCGACCAGTATCCGCCATGGCGGATTCGCCGCATTGGTTTTAGACCTAGTCGTCGATGGATTTCACCTCACGAGAGTCCTGATGGACGGCGGCAGTAGCCTGAACCTTCTTTATCAGGATACAGTGCGAAAGATGGGCGTAGACCCTTCAAGGATTAAACCTACAAAGACAACCTTCAAAGGCGTCATACCAGGTGTCGAGGCCAGTTGTACAGGCTCAGTTACACTGGAAGTGGTCTTCGGATCCCTGGATAATTTCCGAAGCGGGGAGTTAATCTTCGACATAGTCCCATTCCGCAGTGGCTATCACGCTCTGCTCGGACAAACCGCGTTCGCAAAATTCAACGCGGTGCCGCATTATGCATACCTTAAGCTCAAGATGCCAGGCCCTCGTGGAGTCATCACGGTCAATGGAAACACGGAACGCTCCCTCCGAACGGAGGAACATACAGCGGCTCTCGCGGCAGAAGTACAGAGCAGCCTTTTAAGGCAATTTTCGAGTCCGGCCGTTAAACGACCAGACACGGCCAAACGCGCCCGGAGCAACATCAACCAAGACCACTTGGCACATTCCGAGCACGCGTAGCAATGCGGCCTCAACCCCAGCCCTCGCACAATTGTAAGACAAACTCTCCGCGTACATAAATACGCCTTGGAGATACCATGGGCATAGGGGGAGAGGCGCAACCACAACTGACCCAGAGTGCGGTTCGACCACGCCAGGGGCTCCCAAGTGTGTCGCTCTTTTTATCTTTTATTTCTCTCTTTTTTATACAGAACCCACTCCGGCGGCGAACCTGCCGAACTCATGATGCAACAACCAGGGAGGGACAAAGGCCGCGACGAACACTCAGGTGGTCTCCTTTATGAGCATTAAATTTGTTAAATACACCATTCCGCGGCCTACCCCTGGAGGGAGACGCCTTTAATTCGTCCAATCCCTTGCTTTCCGCACTATTTGTATCATTCCGCGCTCATAGCAAATCTTCTCGAATAAAATGCAGCACTTTTTGCCCATAATTGCATTACCTTATACATATATATGTTCATTTACGACATGTTGCATCCGTACACTTTGGTACGGCCAAATACACCAGGGGCTTATGTTCCCCGCATTATGGTGTGATAAAGTCCGCACACTTTCACAAGTGCGGCACCCCGAACTTATAGCATTATATGAATCGGCTCCGAATCATGTCTTGGGTCAATAGTTGGGTTTGCCTGGCTCCCATGTTTGGCACCTTACGTTCCGTTCTATCGGCTAAGGTAGCACTGGGAGAACCACTGCGATTGCGCCCCGGTTGAGCCGGGTTAACGCCTCAGTGGAGAAAGCTAAAATTGACCGTCATGATAAGGCGAGAGACTGGTCGCTGTTCGAGAGGTCTTTTCGGGTCCTTAAAGACCTACGCCGCTTCGATCGAAGTACCGGATAATGTCCGACGAAGGCGTGGATAGCGCCCAAATTCGGTCTTCCGAATACTAGGGGCTTTGCCGAAATTTAAAATTATAGAATTCTATGGCTAAGTGAGAGTGTTCAAGCACTATAAGTCCGGTTGCCTTGTTCATTGTATTGAGCGCCTCCCTAGATGGACCCAAAAATGGGAACAAGAGTGCTCAAGTTTATCCCGAACACCCCAGCACTCATGGCATGGGGGCTGAAGCCGACGACTTGCCATCTCTCAGATTTAATAAACGGCCGCACAGAAGGTAATATTTTAAATCAACAAGCGTTGCTTAGCGCATATGAACAAAGTTTTCAGCGCACAGGATAACACATTGCGAATTTACTCAATAATTACATTCCTGGGGCACTCATCCGCAATCTTGCGGGCACCCTTCAGGACAGTCTTATTGTACATCTCAGGCGTACGATATTCCTTGCCCGCTGGTGGCGCGTCAGTGATTAGCTTCTCCGCATCCAGCTTGCCCCAATGCACCTTTGCGCGGGCAAGGGCCCGACGAGCACCTTCAATACAGGCGGAGCACTTGATAACCTCCACCCAGGGGCATGCATCCACCAACCATCGCACGAGGCCGAAGTAGCTCCCAGGCATGGCCACTCCCAGCCACAGCCGGACTATGAGGCCCTTCATGGCCTGCTCGGCCACCTTGTGGAGCTCGACCAGCTGCTTCAGCTGGTCGCTAGGGGGCACCGGATGGCCGGCCTCAGCATACTGAGACCAGAAGACCTTCTCCGTTGAGCTCCCCTCCTCGGCTCGGTAGAATGCGGCGGCATCAGACACGCTGCGAGGCAGATCTGCAAACGCCCCTGGAGAGCTCCGAATTCGGGTAAGTAACATGTAATTTACATTCACATGCTTGCTCTCCATGAAAAATGAATTACCCGCCGATATCTTCCTCACCGACTCAATCTCCTGAAGGGACTTATGGGCATCGGCCTTGGCAGTTTTGGCACTTTCGAGAGCCGAGGCAAGCTCGGACTCTCGAGTCTTTGAGTCACGCTCCAAAATCTCATGCTTTTCCATGAGAGCCTGGAGCTCTTTCCGAACCACCGCCACCCGCACCTCCTGCTTTTTTCGCTCTGCCCGTTCCGCGGCCGCATTGCGTTCGGCCGCGGACACGGCCTCCTTCAGGGTCGCCACCTCGTTCGTGGCCCCTGCAGTACCCATGTTATCCTTGTTATTTTTTTTGCTGCAACCTAAATCCTTTTCTGTAAGGTACAAGTTCAAAGAGGTGTTACTCACCTTCTTTGTCCTGGAGCTGCTTCTTGGCGCGGCCGAGCTCTTGCTCGGACCGCTCGAGCTTCTGCTTCAAAGCACCAACTTCCGCAGTCAGTGCGGCAGAGGTCAGCAGCGCAGCCTGCAACCCATATTGACATAATTTTTAAGCAACCCTGCGTATATCTTCTTTTTTTTTCAGATCCTCAGTCCGGCTTTTCTTTCCGAACACCGAACCGAGCATCAGGGGCTACTGTCTATGCGGTATTACATTGCATATTTTTAACTTCTTACCTCAAAGCCTGATAGAAGGCTATTGCAGGCTTCGGTCAGCCCGCTCTTGGCAAGCTGTACTTTCTGAATCACCGCACGCATAATAGTGCGGTGTTCTTCCTCGATGGAAGCGCTCTGCAGCGCCTCCAACAAATTATCCGGCGCCTTTGGTTGGACAGAAGCTGCTGGCATCACGGTCTTGCCCTTCGTGTGAAGGGGCCGCCGGCCGGACTCCGGAACCACTGCGGGTTCTGATATGGAGCCTCCGGAGCCTCCCCTTGATGGGTCCCTTCTTGGGATCCCACCTCGGCGTCCTCGGTGTCGCGAGGGGTGGAGGCGGTCGGGATGGAGTCTACATCCGACGGAGCCAACGACCCGCTCGATCAAGCGGGGAGATCATCATTGGCCGGACTACAAGCAGCATGCGGCATCAGAATGACACTATGTGACACAGAAAAAGAAATTATAAATCATTCAGGAATCCGGATACTTACGATCTCGCCGGAGGCCTGGCCCTTGAAGTCCATTCTTCCTCACCAACGATTATGTTGGCGGAGCTGTCCGGGGGAATAGTCCTTACCCTCTTGGACCCTTCGGCCTCCCTTGTTGGGGAAGCCTTCCTCTTCCTATCTCCCTCCTCTGGGAGAGAGTCCTCTTTCTCCTCCTCGTTTTCGGGGGAGGAGTCCGCCCCGGAGTCGTCGGACACCTGAAAACGGGAACTCTTTCGAGCACCCGTGGCCTCCTTCTTGGCCTTCTTCTCCAGCACCACGTGCGATGCCGGAACTAGCAACCTCGTTAGATGGGCGTCTACTGGGTTTTCTGGCATAGGAGCCGGGCAGATAATCTGCTCTGCCTTCCTCATCCAGTCCTGTCAAAGGAAAAGGGGAAATTAAAACTTGCATAGAGTCAAACTATGAAAAGCAAGTGTCCCGTAAAGGGGTAGAATCACTTACCTCATCGGCTTGATGCTGCGAGTGAGATCCGCATCTTCAGTCGCGGATGCGGGGGCTTCGGCGCCCTTAAACAGCACCCTCCAGGCGCCTTCGTACGTCGTGTCGAAGAGCCCGCTCAGCGCCTGGTGCTGTTCCGGATTGAACTCCCACAGATTGAATGCCCGCTCCTGGCATGGGAGAATCCGGCGGACGAGCATGATGTGGACCACGTTAACCAGCCTAAGCTTCTTCACCAGCTTCTGGATGCAGGCTTGGAGTCCTGTCACCTCCTCCGAACTACCCCACAGCAAGCCCTTCTCTTTCCAGGAGGTAAGCTGCATGGGGATACCAGATCTGAACTCAGGGGCCGCCGCCCACGTAGGGTCGCGCGGCTCGGTGATATAGAACCACCCCGATTGCCACCCCTTAACGGATTCCACGAAGGCCCCTTCGAACCAAAGGACGTTGGGCATCTTGCCCAACATGGCGCCTCCGCACTCCGCTTGAGTGCCCTTCACTACCTTCGGCTTGACATTGAAGGTCTTGAGCCACAAGCCGAAGTGGGGCTAGATGTAGAGGAAGGCCTCGCACACGACGATAAACGCCGAGATGTTGAGGATGAAGTTCGGCGCCAGATCATGGAAATCCAGGCCGTAGTAGAACATGAGCCCCCGGACAAAGGGGTGAAGTGGAAAGCCCAGTCCGCGGAGGAAGTGGGGAAGAAAAACGACCCTCTCATGGGGCCTGGGGGTGGGGATGAGCTGCCCCTCGTCGGGCAGCCGGTGCGCAATGTCGCCGGACAGGTAGCCGGCGCTGCGCAGTCTTTTGATGTGCTCCTCCGTAACGGAGGAGGTCATCCACTTGCCTCCCGCTCCAGACATGACTGGGGAAGGTTGAGATGAGATGTGCGGGCTTGGGCGCTGGAGCTCGAGTGCACGGAGATGGATAAGCAAAGGAGGAAGAAGGCGTAGGTGAAAAGGTGAATCCTTATCCCTTATATTGGCGGGCGAAGTCTACGCGTCCCCCACCGGCCTGGTAAAACTCGCTTATCCCCCAAGCGTCACCATCAATGGCGTGATTGGGTTACCCACGTCTGTATTGATGAGAATCCCGGATTAAGGGGGAACACGATCTCTGCTTCGACAAGACGTGCCAAGGAAACCGCTTCGCTAAATGCGCTGAGGTGGTAGAGTAAAAAACGATTCAAGTAATGGCTTGGTAGTGGCGTGACGTCATGCCGCAAAAAACGTCAGTAGATTGAACTTGTGTATATATTATTCTCTCTACGGTGGAATGTGGAATTTATTTTGCAGAGCCGGACACTATCCTGGTGTTCACAATCTTCTATCATTCGGAGGAGGAACCCGCCTTGCAATGCCAAGCAATATACGCGTCGGACTTATCGTCATTGAAGCCTGGTTCAGGGGCTACTGAGGGAGTCCCAGATTAGGGGGTGCCCGGATAGCCGGACTACCATCATCGGCCGAACTATCATCGACCGGACTATCATCATCATCGACCGGACTCCAAGACTATGAAGATACAAGATTGAAGACTTCGTCCCGTGTCCGGATGGGACTATCCTTGGCGTGGAAGGCAAGCTTGGCGATACGGATATGTAGATCTCCTACTATTGTAACCGACTCTATGTAACCCTAGCCCTCTCCGGTGTCTATATAAACCGGATGGCTCTAGTCCGTAGGACACAACAACAACCATTACAATCATACCATAGGCTAGCTTCTAGGGTTTAGCCTCCTTGATCTCGTGGTAGATCCACTCTTGTAAACATCCACAATATCGATATCAATCAAGCAGGACGTAGGGTTTTACCTCCATCAAGAGGGCCCGAACCTGGGTAAAACATCGTGTCCCTTGTCTCCTGTTACCATCCGCCTAGACGCAGTTCGGGACCCCCTACCCGAGATCCGCCGGTTTTGACACCGACAATCGGTCCCGATGGTTTCATTTCATTTGGACTCCGTTTGATATTCCTTTTCTGCGAAAGACTGAAATAGGCACACAAAAAACAACAATTCGGGCTGGGCCTCCGGTTAGTAGGTTAGTCCCAAAAATTATATAAAAGTGTATAGTAAAGCCCATAAACATCCAAAACAGGTAATATAATAGCATGGAACAATCAAAAATTATAGATACGTTGGAGACGTATCAAGCATCCCCAAGCTTAATTCCTACTCATCCTCGAGTAGGTAAATGATAAAAATAGAATTTTCGATGTGGAATGCTACCTAGCATATTTCTCAATGTATTTCTCTTTATTGTGGCATGAATGTTCAGATCCAAATGATTCAAAATAAAAGTTCATATTGACAAAAGAATAATAATACTTCAAGCATACTAACAAAGCAATAATGTCTTCTCAAAATAGCATGGCTAAAGAAAGCTATCCCTACACAACAATATAGTCTGGCTATGCTCTATCTTCATCACATAGAATATTTAAATCATGCGCAACCCTGATGATAAGCCAAGCAATTGTTTCATACTTTAATGTTCTCAAACTTTTTCAACTTTCATGCAATACATGAGCGTGAGCCATGGACATAGCACTATATGTGGAATAGAATGGTGGTTGTGGAGAAGACAAAAAGGGAGAAGATAGTCTAACATCAACTAGGCGTATCAACGGGCTATGGAGATGGCCATTAATAGATATTAATGTGAGTGAGTAGGGATTTCCATGCAACGGGTGCACTGGAGCTATAAGTGTATGAAAGCTCAACAAAAGAACTAAGTGGGTGTGCATCCAACTTGCTTGCTCACGAAGACCTAGGGCATTTTGAGGAAGCCCATCATTGGAATATAGAAGCCAAGTTCTATAATGTAAAATTCCCAATAGTATATGAAAGTGACAACATAGGAGACTCTCTATCATGAAGATCATGGTGCTACTTTGAAGCACATGTGTGGAAAAGGATAGTAACATTGTCCCTTCTCTCATTTTCTCTCATTTTTTTGTGGGCTTCTTTGGCCTCTTTTTTTTATTTGGGCTTCTTTGGCCTCTTTTTTTATGAAGTCCGGAGTCTCATTCCGACTTGTGGGAGAATCATAGTCTCCATCATCCTTTCCTCACTTGGGACAATGCTCTAATATGAATATCATCACACTTTTATTTACTTACAACTCAAGAATTATAACTCAATACTTAGAACAAAATATGAATCTATGTAGATGCCTCTGGCAGTGTACCGGGATATGCAATGAATCAAGAGTGACATGTATGAAAGAATTATCAAGGTGGCTTTGCCACAAATACAACGGCAACTACATAATCATGCAAAAGCAATATGACAATGATGGAGCGTGTCATAATAAACGGAACGGTGGAAAGTTGCATGGCAATATATCTCAGAATGGCTATGGAAATGCCATAATAGGTAGGTATGGTGTCTGTTTTGAGGAAGGTATATGGTGGGTGTATGGTACAGGGCGGAAGTTGCGCGGCACAAGAGAGGCTAGCAATAGTGGAAGGGTGAGAGTGCGTATAATCCATGGACTCAACATTAGTCATAAAGAACTTTTCAGGCCCAATATGCGACCATATCCAAAAGGAACTCGAAGGTCCCACCAAGGATAGACCCGCATATTGAAACGCTTTTGCAAGGTGGATATCATTACATCAACATTACATAATAGATGGGGATACATACATAAGGCATACAATGCCACATGAATACAACATCATCATACACAAGATCAACATCCGACTACGGATGAAACACAAACAGAAACTCAAACAACATCCACCCTGCTAGCCCAGGCTGCCGACCTGGAACCTATCCCCTAATCGAAGAAGAAGCAGAAGAAGAACTCCAAAACAAGCAAACATCACTCTCGCGTCATGATCATCGCATAACCTGTACCTGCAACTGTTGTTGTAGTAATCTGTGAGCCACGAGGACTCAGCAATCCCATTACCATGGGTATCAAGACTAGCAAAGCTTAATAGGAAAGGAAGGGGTAAAGTGGTGAGGCTGCAGGAGCGACTAAGCATGATATGGTGGCTAACGTACGCAAATAAGAGCGACAAGAGAGCAAATGGAACGGTCGTGAAACTAGCAATGATCAAGAAGTGATCCTGAACTCCTACTTACGTCAAACATAACACAGAAACCGTGTTCACTTCCCGGACTCCGCCGAAAAGAGACCATCACGGCTACACACACGGTTGATGCATTTTAAATCGGATCTGGTGTCAAGTTATCTACAACCGGACATTAACAAATTCCCGTCTTCCTATAACCGCAGGCACGGCTTTCGAAAGATTATACCCTGCAGGGGTGTCCCAACTTAGCCCATGATAAGCTCTCGCGATCACGAAACAGGAACTATCGAGAAGAAGCACACAACATAGTAAATACACCACTCATAGACAAGACATGATGCACAACAAGCATGATGCAAGACAAAACTACATGAAGCTACTCATGGCAAGAGATGATGCATATAAGAATAACACATCAAGGCAAGTTTAAATGAGGCCAGGAACAACATATAACAATTCCGGTAAGTCCTCATGTGCATATTTCGAAATAGGTCCAGATCTGAATAAACATTATGTTCAAGTTGTTAAACAACAAATTAAGATGCACCAAGATGATCTACACGAGATTCTAGTCAAGTTACATATAAAGTTCATTTAATTATGAGCTACGGCCTAGAAGATATGAGCAAAACAAGTTAAACATGGCATTGATGCAAAATGCACCCAAACATCAAGCAAACACCTCAAAACATGGATGCAACATGATAATATGACACTATATGCAATTCTAAGCAAGTTTCATATAGAGCACACTCAAAACGGAGCAATGGTTCAACACGCACACATGAAACAAGTTATAAGGACAAGCTGTCCAAAACAGCAACTAGGCATATTGCAAGCATCAAAACAACATGCTACAACATCTCAACATGAAAACAATAGACATGGTCAAGATGTACAGGTAGAGATTAACAAAACATGAACACTGAGCTATCTCGAGAAATCACTAGAACATGCTCAAACACACATGGTAAGATTGCAAATAATAACAATTTCAGACTTTGCAGAAATTAACATCAGGTTACAATGTTTAGAGCTATCAAACAACATGATACAAGAACTTATCATGGAGACCAAAGGCATGGCATGAATCTACTAATTGCATAGAACAAGAGTCCCTTACTGACCATGAGCAAAAAGGATCAGAAAATATGATGGCACCCATGTAAAAATGGCAAGTTATATTACAGATTCATACATGGCAGGAACACCGATAAGAAGGCATGGCAAGGCAACTAACAGTAAGAAGGCATGTTTGTGAATCTAAGCATGGCAAGAGAAAGTTCATAGGGTGCATGGAACACTAGCAACAATCATGGCAACAACTGAACTTAATGTTAACAGGCTGGCAGTAACATTATTTAACAACTTTGGAGCAAGATTACAACAAGCTACAGCAGGCTATAAATGCAACCAGGGGCATGAATGGATAGAGCATGACATGTATAATAAAACACCCTTATTGAAGTATCTCAAAATATGCATTGATCTCTCTGTAGCAACATGTTTACATGGCATCAAAATAACAGCAGAACAGGGACTAAAATCAGCAACATCACGAAGCCTAGTTTACATGCTTGTGCTAGTCACCACATTGATCACAAAAATACATGGTAAGCACCACTGTAAAGAAGGCATGGCATAGTTCAAACACATGTAGACATCAACCTCATAGGATGCACACATCAAACATGGCAAAAATGACAAAAGAGCAAGTTCTGTTAACAGACAGCAGACAACATTATGAAGCACTCTTGCTATGATGATTTAGGCATCAAGATGGACTCAAATGAACATGGTTCAATGCAGTTAAATGAAGTACTCGTTGAGGCGAACAATTTGACATATTACACGCACAAAACGGAGCAATATGCTAGGAGATATGGCAGGTCAAACAGGGCATGAAAATGTTACAAAGAAAAGGACGGTGGAATTTAGACCTCGCAGAAAATTGGGACGGAGGGGTCCCGGGATGGAGCGGTACGGCACGGGCCCGTTTGGATCGGGGGCTTGGTGGATCTCGTCCACCTTCTCCGGATCCGGCGACGGGGAGCTCCGGCGAGCTCGGGGATGGCGGTTCCGGCGACGGGGCTCCGCGGGACGACGAGCTCGGTCCTGTGAGGGGCACGGGCGGCGGCTCCGGGCGAGGGCTCCCCGGATCTGGCCGGACTTCGGCGACGGGAGGTGAAACCGTGACGGGGCGGCGACAAGGGCGAGGTGGAGACGGGCGGCGCGGCCGGGACGCGACGGCGGGAGAAGGCGGCGCGGAGGACGGGCGCGGCGGCGGAGGCTGAGGCCGGCGGCAGGGGCCTGCGGGCGCGGGACGGCGGGCGGCGCACCTACGCGGGCGGAGGGGTTCGGCGCCGGCGGAGGCAGAGCAGGCTTGGGGGAGCGGGAGGCTCAGGCGCGGAGCGGGCGCTCGGCCCGGAGGCGGCGGGGATCCGGGCCCGAACGGGCCGGATCTGGGCCCTGTGGGTCCGGCGCGGTGGAGGCGGCTGGCTGGCGGCGGAGGAGCTGACGTGGCGCGCTCCGGTTGGTCGGGAGCGGCCGCTGGGGTGAGGTGGCGCACGGGGATTGGCCGGGCGACGTGGCTGGTGGTGGTGGACATGTCCGGCGAGGGAGCGGACATGTCCGGCGGCGCGAGGGGAGCGGGGCTAGGGTTTGGACTGCGAAAATTGGAAGGGGAGGGCATATTTATAGGTAGAGGGAGCTAGAAGTGTCCAAATGAGGAGCGGTTTTCGGCCACGCGATCGTGATCGAACGACCGAGAGCATGGAGGGGAGTTTGCTGGGTTTTGGGCCACTTTGGAAGGGTGTTGGGCTGCAAAGAGAAAGGGGGGTTTCGGGCTACGCGGTTAACCGTTGGAGTATCAAACGAACTCCAAATGGCACGAAACTTGACAGGCGGTCTACCGGTGGTATACCAAGGCCGCTTGGCAAACCTCGGTCCATTCCGAGAAAGTTTAACACCCGCACATGAAACAAGGTCTGAGAGGGGGCGACGGGCACGCGCGAATGGTCCGGACTCCGAAGGGACAAGGGAGAGAAACGGAAGAACCCGAACGGATGCAAGTTTTGAAAAACATGCAGATGATGACATGGCAAAATGCAACACGCAAGCAAATGACATTGCAACTACGGCGAATAACTGGCAGACACCTGGCGCATCGAATCCGGGGCGTTACATCATATACTTATTGCAAAAATCTACAAGTTATTGAAACAAAGTACTACGCGCATGCTCCTAGGGGGATAGATTGGTAGGAAAAGACCATCTCTCGTCCCCAACCGCCGCTCATAAGGAATACAATCAAAAAATAAATCATGCTCCAACTTCATCACATAACGGTTCACCATACGTGCATGCTACGGGAATCACAAACTTCAACACAAGTATTCCTCAAATACACAATTACTCCACTAGCATGACTCTAATATTACCACCTTTATATCTCAAAACAATTATCCAACATCAAGTTGATCATAGTATTCAGTTCACTTCCTATGATAGTTTTTATTATACCCAACTTGGATGCCCATCATTCTAGGACCAATTTTATAACCATAGCAAATACCATGCTATTCTAAAATACTTTCAAAATAATATAAGTTAAGCATGAGAGATCAAAAATTTCTTCAAAATAAAACCACCGCCGTGCTCTAAAAAGAAATAAGTGAAGCACTAGAGCAAAACTGTCTAGCTCAAAAGATATAAGTGAAGCACATAGAGTATTCTAATAAATTCCGAATCATGTGTGTCTCTCACAAAAGGTGGGTACAGAAAGGATGATTGTGGTAACTAAAAGGCAAATACTCATATCATCCAAGACGCTCCAAGCAAAACACATATCAAGTGGTAAATAAAAATATAGCTCCAAGTAAAGTTACCGATAGACCAAGACGAAAGAGGGGATGCCTTTCGGGGCATCCCCAAGCTTAGGCTTTTGGTTGTCCTTGAATTATCTTGGGGTGCCATGGGCATCCCCAAGCTTAGGCTCTTTCCACTCCTTATTCCATAGTCCATCAAATCTTTACCCAAAACTTGAAAACTTCACAACACAAAACTCAACAGGAAATCTCATGAGCTCCGTTAGTGCAAGAAAGAAAAACTACCACTCAAGGTACTGTAATGAACTCATTATTTATTTATATTTCTGTTAAACCTACTGTATTCTAACTTCTCTATGGTTCATACCCCCCGATACTAGCCATAGATTCATCAAAATAAGCAAACAACACACGAAAAACAGAATCTGTCAAAAATAGAACAGTCTGTAGCAATCTGTAACTTTCAAATACTGCCGGAACTCTAAAAATCCTACCAAAATAGTAAGTCCTAGGAATTTTGTCTATTGATCTACTGCAAAAAGAATCAACTCAAAAGCACGTTTCTGTGATTTATTAGATTTTTTCTCGTGAGCGCAAAAGTTTCTATTTTTCAGCAAGATCAAATTAACTTTCACCCAAGATGATCCTATAGGTTCTACTTGGCACAAACAGTAATTAAAACATAAAACCACGTCTAACCAGAGGCTAGATGAATTATTTATTACTAAATAGGAACAAAAAGCAAGGAACACAAATAAAATTGGGTTGCCTCCCAACAAGCGCTATCGACGCCCCTAGCTAGGCATAAAAGCGAGGATAGATCTAAGTATTGCCATAATGATAAGATAAATCACGAGAACTCATCTCATATTCCCTACGTTCAGCAGCAAGTTTTCTTTGTGGCAAGAAAAAACAATCAAAAGGGCTATATTTAATGGGACAAGAGTCCCCAAGATCAATCTCGGGAGGTATGGGTTCCTCCCTCGGCCCTTCATATTGTACAACTAATTCATTATTGTAAGCATTCTTTTGGCAGAAAGTTATGAGCCTATACTCAATAGAAAATCCTAGCTCATTATTTCAAATGGCAAAATCATTATTAAGTTCGGAAATTCTATCAACTAGAACGTTGGTAGGAACCTTTTTTCTAAGGTTTTCATTAAAACCAACATAATATAAAGATTGTAAGCGCATTATGTCCTCTTGATTGTAGAGGATTGCCTCTATGGGAGGACGGCCAGCGTCTACTTTATAGTGAGCAAAAATTTCTTTGGCTTCTTTTATTATGAATCTAAACTCATGAACCAAAAAGATAGTAGTTGCACACTTGACAGAAGAATGCTGAAAATTGGAAAATTCTAGGAAAATTCTTTGGATGCAAGGATGCATATGCATAAATTGTCTTTCAAGTTCAACTATAAGCAAGGATATAGCATCCGCAAGACTATTAGTTCTATGAAGAATAGATCCACCCATAGTGGGTAAAGCACCGACACAAGTAAAGAAATCTTGAATGACCCCTTTTCCAATAATATTACCACTACCGATTCGAAACCTTTTAGTATGTAAGATGGGTGGTTCTTCAACAGGATCATCAAAAGCATCAAAGTTTCCCAAGTTATTACTATTATCCTTATCAACAATAACCTCCCCAGTTTCAGACATAGTGGCGGAAGAAACGAGGAACAAAAGAAAAAGGGAGACGAATGGAAAAGAGAGGGCGAATAAAACGACAAGGGTGAAGTGGGGGAGAGGAAAACGAGAGGTAAATGACAAATAATGTAATGCGAGGGAGATGAGTTTGTGATGGGTACTTGGTATGTCTTGACTTGAGCAAATACCTCCCTGGCAACGGCGCCAGAAATCCTTCTTGCTACCTCTTGAGCATGCGTTGGTTTTTCCCTTGAAGAGGAAAGGGTGATGCAGCAAAGTAGCGTAAGTATTTCCCTCAATTTTTGAGAACCAAGGTATCAATCCAGTAGGAGGCTCCTCACAAGTCCCTTGCACCTACACAAATAAATAAGAACCTTGCAACCAACACGATAAAGGGGTTGTCAATCCCTTCACGGCTGTCGGTGTCAAAACCGGCGGATCTCGGGTAGGGGGTCCTGAACTGTGCGTCTAAGGCTAATGGTAACATGAGATTGGAGACACGATGTTTACCCAGGTTCGGGCCCTCTCGATGGAGGTAATACCCTACTTCCTGCTTGATTGATCTTGATGATATGAATATTACACGAGTTGATCTACCATGAGATCGTAGAGGCTAAACCCTAGGAGCTAGCCTGTGATTATGATTGTTCTTGTCCTACGGACTAAACCCTCCGGTTTATATAGACACCGGAGGGGGCTAGGGTTACACAGAGTCAGTTACAGAGAAGGATATCTAATGTCCGAATCGCTAAGCTTGCCTTCCATGCAAAGGAGAGTCCCATCCGGACACGGGACGAAGTCTTCAATCTTGTATCTTCATAGTCCAACAGTCCGGCCAAAGTATATAGTCCGGCTGTCCGGATACCCCTTAATCCAGGACTCCCTCAGTAGCCCCTGAACCAGGCTTCAATGACGATGAGTCCGGCGTGCAGATTGTCTTCGGCATTGCAAGGCGGGTTCTATCTCCGAATACTCCGTGAAAGATTCCGAACACAAGGATCATGTCCGGCTCTACAAAGATAATTTCCACATTCCATCGCAGAGAGCATAGTATTCAACAAATCACATCTACTGACAATTTCCGCAGAGTGATATCACGCCATGGTCCGGTCATTATTCGAACTATTTTTTCTAACCAGCCACTGCGCATATTGCGAGGCGGTTTCCTTGGCACGTCTTGTCGAAGCAGAGATCGTGTCCCCTTATCGCGGGATTCTCATCAATACGGGTGTGGGTAACCCAACCACACCACCAATCGCGGTAAGTGGGGAACGAGCAGGTTTTACTAGCCATGTGGGGAGGCGCAAAGTTTCATTGCCTCTATAAAGAGGAAAGGCCTCTTCCTTTCCACCCACGCCTTCTCCTTCTGCTCGCCCATTCCCTTTCACTTGAGCCCTAACGCCCGAGCGTTCATATTCTCCACCAACAAAGATTCTCCGAAAATGTCCGGATCCGGAGCAGGAGGCAAGTGGATGGCCTCTACCGTCCAGGAGAAGGATATCAAAAAGCTTCGGGAGGCCGGGTACCTAGCCAAGAAAATCGGCCACCGTCTTTCGACAACGGGACAAATTGTCCCTACTCCGGAGTCCCATGAGAGGGTCGTGTTCCTCCCTCATTTTGTCCGCCGGCTTGGGTTTACCCTTCACCCATTTGTTCGCGGCATCATGTATTATTACGGGATCGATTTTCATGATCTATCCCCCAATTCCTTCCTCAACATCTCGATGTTTATCGTCGTGTGCGAGGCCTTTCTCTGCATCTCGCCACACTTCGGCTTATGGCTGAAGATCTTCAATGTGAAGCCCAAGGTGGTGAACAGCGAGCACGCCGAGTGCGGAGGCGCCATGGTGAGCAGGATGCCCAAGGTCACATGTTCGATAGGTACTTGCAATGATTCCGTCAAGGAGTGGTAGCAGCAGTGGTTCTATATCACTGAGCCGTGCGGCAAAAAGTGGGCTGCCGCTCCTGAATTCCGATCCAGAGCCCCCTTGCGGCTTACGTCCTGGTCCAAGAAGGGCTTGAACTGGTCTTCGTCCGACGAACTGTCGGTGCTCCAGACACGTGTCAAAAGTATGGAAGATAAGGTCATCAAGCTTGTTGACGTAGTCCAGGTGATGTTAGTCCGGCTGGTTCTTCCTTGTCAGCACCGAGCCTGCAATTTGTGGGAGTATGACCCGGCCGAGCACCAGACCCTGCGAGAGCTTTATGGATCCTCACACAAGGACATTTGGAAGGTGCTTTTTAAGTCCGGCAAACCGTGGCCGGACTCTGCCGCGGACCGCGGGTACCAACTGTCCCGCCCTGCAAGTCCGGTAAGTCATCATTATGTTTCGTCTATCCATATGTTTCATTGGCATATCTCGAGGAAGATGCTCTAACGTGCTTCCCACAATTATCCTAGGGATGGACGAAGAAGGCGGGGCGGATACACTGTCCAGCCCTGCTGCCAGAAGAACCAGCCGGACCACTTCTGACAAAGATGCTGGTCCCGGCGCCTTACGAGGCGCCAAAGAAAGAGGCCCATAAAGAGGCCAAGGAGACCAGGAGCAGCCTCCGTCGTCGTGGTGCTTCAGACACAAAATCCAAAGACTCTAATACGCATCTCTCCTCTAAAGAGGGAGAAGAGGAGGAAGAAGACGAGTCCCCCATGGGGGGAGGAAAGAAAAGGACGGCCTCCTCATCTCTAGAGGCCGAATTGCCTAAGAGGGGAAAACTCCCCTGCCAGAGGCGTCCACTATGGCTACCGACAGCAGCCCGGAGTGGGATCCCAGGGCCCAGCCCCTGGAAAACTCGTGAGTACACGAAATCCGAACACACCTATGCGTCCAGGATTATTGAGTCATAAGAAATTAATTGGTGCCGCACTTTTTGCAGCCCGGCTAGGTCTCACGCCGAACAGTCCTCATCAAAGGATTCGTTGACCTCAGATGCCCTAGAGAGCGAGATACCTCCGAAGGCCCCTTCCCCAAAGCTCGTGCATGACACCGAGGTGTCGCCCCAAAAGGACCTAGACTAGGAGGAGCATACCTCAGGGGCCGGATATACGGGAGCAGCGTCTCCCATGAGTGTCGACAGCGGGGGCGGTCTTGGATTCGGCCCATAGCCGGACACAGTCCTGGAGACCTTTGAGGGTTCGGGATTAGGTAGGCAGCCCCCCTTGACTAGAGGGGGCGATCCTTCTCCGCCGGAAACCTCTGTCCAACCAGAGGTGCATGGCAGCTTATCGACAACGCTAAAGAGTGCTTCCATCGTCGATGAACATTGCGCCCATAAGGGCGTGGTGATTGAGAAAGTTCAAGCCGCTGAAAGTGGACTGAATGAATCCTGCATCAGCTTTATAAAAGGCTTGGAGGTATTTTTTTAGGAGTTTTTAGAAGATTTGTCATAGTATAGATAGTAGCTCGTGATACACTGTCCGGTGAAAGAGGGAACCGGGCAGGGGATCAAATTTCCGCCCACAGGAGACTCAGTGCATGGCATATATCTCTTCTCTTCCTTTATAAACAGGCGTCTGCAGCGACTGCCGCCTCTCATACTGCGGAAGTATCTGAACTGAAGCAAAGTCTGGAGCAGGCCGATGAAGAACTTGGCCGGGTGAAGAAGCAGTTGGAGGACAATCAAGGTATGTCGAAACCTTATTAAGTTTAGCACAAATAAGTAGGTGTGCCTAATGAAGGTATTTATATTGCACGCTCTAGGGACAAATGCCAAAATTGAGGCACTGAAGAAGGCTGTGGCCTTAGCTGAAAAGAAAGCAGCCGCGGAGCAGGCTCTTCGCGAGAAGCACGAGGCCAGGATCATTGAAGCTGAACGAGAGCTTCAAGAGGCCGTGAAGAAAAGCGAGACCTTGGAGTAGAGTCAATCATTGAAAGAATCCGAACTCGCCCAAGCTCTCCAAGCCTCCACTGATGCTCGGGAGGAAGCCCAAGGTGCTCTGAAGTACATTCAGCAGGCGAGGAAGATTGCGGCTGGTGAGGCTTTTTCTTATTCAAAGCGATTTTTATGCAGTAACTTGAGAGATTCTAGGTGACAAATTGACTTCTGATTTCTCTAGGGGCATTTGCGGAGCTTCCACCCAGCATATCTGATACTGCTCAATTCTATCAAGCTGAGGAGAAGAAGACTGCAGAAAAGCTCTTCTGGTCGCAGTATTTGGCACCGAATTATCCGGTGCCATTTGTTGATCAGCTGAAACAGCTGGTCGAACTGCACCAGGCGGCCGAACTAGCCATGAAGGACTTGATTGTCCGGCTATGGCCCGTCGAGCCAATTCCAAGCTGTTACTTTGGGCTCGTGAAGCGAATTGTGAGTGCTTGTCCTCGGCTTGACATCATTAAGCGGTCGGTCTGCATAGAAGGTGCGCGAAAGGCATTTGCCCGCGTGAAAGTGCACTGGGGAAAGCTGGATGCTGAAAAGCTGATGACCGAGGGACTGCCCGAGGGGAAGGAGCACTGTCGGTGTCAAAACCGGCGGATCTCGGGTAGGGGGTCCCGATCTGTGTGTCTGAGGCTGATGGTAATAGGAAGCAAGGGACACAATATTTACCCAGGTTCGGGCCCTCTCGATGGAGGTAAAACCCTACTTCCTGCTTGATTAATATTGAAGATATGTGTAGTACAAGAGTAGATCTACCACGAGATCGTAGAGGCTAAACCCTAAGAGCTAGCCTATGATGGTATGATTGTAATTGTGATCGGCCTTCTAAGGACCATCCTCTCCGGTTTATATAGACACCGGAGAGCTAGGGTTTACATGGAGTCGGTTACAAGGAAGGAAATATAATATCCGGATTGCCAAGCTTGTCTTCCCCGCAAAAGAGAGTCCCATCCGGACACGAGCCGAAGTCTTGAGTCTTGTATCTTCACGCTTCAATAGTCCGAACGATGTATACAGTCCGGCTGTCCGGATACCCCCTAATCTAGGACTCCCTTAGTAGCCCCTGAACCAGGCTTCGATGACGATGAGTCCGGCGCGCAGTCTTGTCTTCGGCATTGCAAGGCGGTTTCCTTCTCCGAATACTCCAAGGTTATTATCGAACATGTAGGCTGTGTCCGGATCTGCAAAGTGATCTTCACATACCACCGTAGAGAGAATTATACTTCAGCTGACAATTTTTAAACGATGTGACATGTCCTTATGGTCGGGTCATTATTCAAACCATTTTTCCGCAACCAGCCACAGCGCGTATTGCCAGGCGGTTTCCTTGACACGTCTTGTCAAAGCAGAGATCGTGTCCCCTTATCATGGGATTCTCATCAATGCGGGTATGGGTAATCCCCCCGTGCCATCAATCGTGGCGCTTGGGAAGTAAGCGACTCTCAACAGGCTAGTGGGGAGGCGCACCGCTTTTGCTGCCTCTATAAAGGGATAAGAATTCCCCATCCTTACCCACGCCTTCTACCTTCTCTGCCCACTCTTGCCTCCTCGAGCTCCAGGGCCCTAGTCCAAGTCTTCTCCGCACAACTAAACATGTCTGGAGTAGGAGGCAAATGGGTGGCTTCCACCGTGAAGGAGAAGAACATCGCAAGTCTTCGGGCGGCCGGATACTTGGCCGTAGACATAGTGCACCGGCTACCACACGGCGGGCAGGTCATTCCAACTCCAGGACCCCACGAGAGGGTCGTGTACTTCATCCGTGGACTGGGGTTTCCAATCCATTCCTTTGTCCGCGGGCTCATGTTCTACTATGGGCTAGATTTCCATGATCTAGCCCCGAACTTCGTCCTCAACATCCCAGCGTTCATCGTCGTATGCGAGGCTTTCCTCCGCATCAAGCCTCATTTTGGCTTGTGGCTGCAAACCTTCTGCGTGAAGCCGAAGATCGTGAGCGGCCAGCAAGCGGAGTGCGGAGGAGCCATGGTAGGCAAGATGCCTAACGTCACCTGGCTTGACGGCTCCTTTGCGGAAACCGTGAAGGGGTAGCAATCGGGGTGGTTCTACATCACCGAGCCGCGCGACACCAACTGGGCGGCAGCCCCCGAGTTCCGATCTGGAACCCCTATGCGGCTCACCTCCTGGGAACAGAAGGGCCTGTTGTGGGGCGAATCCACAGAGCTGACCGGACTCACAAACTGCATCAAGGGCATGAAGGGCAAGAAAATCAAGCTCGTCAACGTTATCCAGGTCATGCTCGTTCACCGAATTCTGTCGTGCCAAAGGTGGGCATTTAATCTGTGGGAGTTCGATCCAGCCGAACACCAGACGCTACAAAGGCTCTACGGCATGAAGCACAAAAACGCATGGAAGGCGTTGTTCAAAGCCTCTGAAGTACATCCTCTCCTATCCGAGGACCGTGGGTTCCACGCCACGCGGTCTCCTAGTCAGGTGAGTTCTCGGGCTGCCACCGGATTCGGTTCTTCCTTGTACATCCGAGGGGAAACCTTTAAGTAATCATGCGTATTTGTTCAGGACTGGTTGGAGACAGCAGAGCAGATTGATTGTCCGGCTCCATTGATGGAGAGCCCAGCTGACGCTCTCCTGACGGAGATGCTAGTCCCGGCGCCCTACAAGGGACCGGAGAAGAAGGCCGATAAGAAGGCCCTGGGGACCCAAAAGGGTTCCCGGTGTAAGGCTGCGCAAGCCTCGTCCGAAGACGACGAGGCGCACTCCTCCCCCGAAGGGGAAGAAGAAGAAGAAGAGGAGGAAGAGGCCCCCGTCGCAAGGCCGTCATAGCCTTGTCGTCTAATGACGACGAGGCAGATTCCTCCCGCGGAAGAGGGGGAAAACAAGAAGAAACTCCACCTCCCCGTACTGGGGAGGAGAAAAAGAGGAAGGCCGCCCCGGTGGGAGAGACTGGGACGTCCAAGAAGGGAAAGGTGCCCCTTCCGAACTACTCTGCCACCGGCGTCGATAGCGAGGAAGGGTGGCTGCCCAGGAGGAAGCCCCTAGTGCGATCATAAGTATCTGCACGCCATCGTAATTTGCTTCATAGTTTTGTTATAATGCCGAACTTGTATGCAGTCCGGCCAGGGCCCATCCCGAGGTGTCGTCTTCGGACGGGTCCTTGAGTGAGTCAGCAATGAACTCACTTCCAACGGCCACCTCTCCTCGGCCTGCGGATGACACGGAGGTGTTGTCCCAAAGGCTCCCCGAGCAGGGGCAGGTGGATCTGGTGGCGCCCCAAGGCGGCATTCCAAACGTCGGACATGCGGGGTTCAAGATCCCTGCGGATCGTGTTGGTGAGAGCCGCAGTAAGCCGGACTCTTAGCCGAACACTATCCCGGAGCCTTCAATGGTTCCGGATTCAGGCGGGCAACCCCTCGTTAGGGAGGGAGGGCCGTCTATGTCGAGGACTTATGTTGCGCCCGAGGCGCCGGATTGTCTGCTAGAAGCGCTTCGAGGCGCTTCCATACATGAAGAGCACCGTAACCTAATGAGTGCGGTGATTCAGAAGGTTTCGTCCGCCAAGAGCAGACTAACCAAAGCCTGCACGAGCCTACTAACAGGCTTTGAGGTAAGTAGTAAAAATGTGTGAAATTACCACCCGATAGGTAGTAGCCCCTGATACTCTGTTTGGTGTTCGGAAGGAAAAACCAAACGGAGGGTCAATTATAATCCACAGGAGTCTAATAGTAAGATTGAATATGAATAAAAAGGCTGTGCTCTTGGCCGCTGCCGCCCGTACGGCCGAAATCGCCGGCCTAAAGCAGGACTTGGAGCGGGTGCAGGGAGAGCTCGGCCTTACGAGGAGGCAGCTCGAGGAGAGCAAAGGTGAATGATTCCCCTCTCTCATATAGTAAAATATAAATAAAATTTGATTATGCTAATGACGAAGCGTCGTGATTTGGTAGCAGAGACCACCACCGAAGTGGCGTCCCTCAAGAAGGCATTGTCCGAGGCTGAACACAAAGCAGCCTTGGAACACAAGGAGTGCCAAAAGAAAGAAGGCTGAGTGGGCGAAGTACAAGAAGAGCTCCAGGAGCTCGGCAAGAAGCTCGAGTCCATGGAGCATGAGCTTAAAGCAAAATAGGTCGAGCTTGCGAAGGCCCTTACAAATATAAAAGACACCAAGGCCGGAGCCGAGAGGGCACAACGGGAGATCCAGGAGGCCCAAGAGATAGTGGCGGGTAAGAAATTTTTTATGCAAAGCAAACATGTTGAGGAGGCGTTTCTTTTACTTACCCGAGTCCGGAGCTCTCCAGGGGCATTCACAGATCTGCCACACAGCGTATCGGATGCCGCGGAGTTCTACCGTGCCCAGGAGGGGAGCTCAACGGAGAAGCTGTTTTGGTCCCAGTATGCTGGGGCCGAACATTCAACGCCTCTGAGTGACCAACCGAAGCAGTTGGTCAAACTCCACAAGGCGGCCGAAGTGGCTATGTAGGATGTCGTAGTCTGGATGTGGCCTGGTGAGACCCTGCCTACCAGCTACTTCGGCCTGATCAAGCGGATTGTGAATGCATGTCCACGCCTGGAAGTCATCAAGAGTTCCATTTGCATTGAGGGTGCCAGCCGGGCCCTTGCCCGTGCGAAGGTGCATTGGGGCAAGCTGGATGCGGAGAAGCTGGTGAAGGACGGGCCGCTAGAGGGTAAGCCGCATCACGTTCCCGAGAAATATTATGATGGCGTTATGAAGGGTGCTTGCCTCGTGGCAGATGAATGTACCAAAGACATAATTTTTGAATGAATTCACCTCTGTCATGTTTGTAATTTAAAGACGAAGTTACTTGCGCTATGTAGCGCCATTGTTATTTAAAATATTACCTTCTGTGCGGCTGTTTATCAAATTCTGAAAGTAGGCCAGTCGTTGGCTTCCGCCCCCATGTAACTAGTACTGGGGTGTTCGTGGAAAACCTGGACACTCTTTATCCAAATGTTTGGTCCCTTAAGGAGGTGTCCAGCGCAACGAACAAGGCAATCAGACTATACGGCTTTATAACCTTCACTTAGCCATAGAAGTCTACAATTTTAAATTTTGGCGAAGCCCCTAGAATCCAGAAGGCCGAATTGGGGCGCTATACACGCCTATATCGGACAAAGCCGAATTATTTCCTAAAGCGGAAAAATCTTTAAGGATTTTAAGACCTCTCGAACAGCGACCAGCTCTCGCCACATCATGCCGGTCAGTTTTGTGCTTTCTCTACTGAGGTGCTCGTCTGGAAGAACCAGGGCACAATCGCAGTAGTTCTCCCTGTGCTACCTTAGCCAAATTAACGGAACGTAAGGTACCAAAATAAGGGAGCCGGGCTATCCCAACTATAGACCCAAGACATGATTCGGAGCTGATGCATATAATGCTATAAGTTCGGGGTGCCGCGCTTTGAAAGTGTTCGGACTTGTCTTGCCGTATTATGGGGTGTCATAAGAAGCCCCTAGCAAACTAAGCGTACCAAAGTGTACGGATGCAAAATCAAATAGACATTTGTAAAAAAATGCTCAAATAAGAAGGATAAGCTGACGCTATATATGGTCTCCCATTGATGAATAATATGTTTAAGCGTATGTTTACAATGAATGCATTAAGCGGAGATAAATAGGATTATTTGACATATCCTATCCAGGGGCAGGCTAAGTACAGATAGATAAAGCAGGGACAATTATCGTAAATAGATTCCACCTGGGTGTTTCCTGCTGTGCCCGAAGCCTGTTGCCTCCTGGGTTTCCTCTCCTATGTAAGTCCGACAATCCGGCTCTTCTGGAGAAGCTGCACTAAAGCAATGTCCTTAAGGGTAAATGGAAAGGTTACGAAGCAATACCGTACTTTTGACTGAGCCACTGCTACGCCTCTGCCTGTCCCCATGATATTTTGAGTGCGTAATTGTGTGCGTGTGGCACGAATGCTGCTTGGATGGGATTTGAGCGGAGGCCGGACTGCTTGTTATGCTCTTGGCGTGCCTGCTGATCTTGTTGTGGGGTGTTCCGCCCTCGCTTGATGGAGCTTGAGGTTGTCGTCACCGGATTGGTGGTTTGCCGGAGGAGGCCGCATTGTACTTCGGCCGCAAGGGCTGCAGTGTGCTCTTCTGTACGAAGAGAGCGGTCCATATTTCCGTTGACTGTTATGACACCGCGCGGGCCTGGCATCTTGAGCTTGAGGTATGCATAGTGTGGTACCGCATTGAATCTAGCAAATGCGGTTCATCTGAGCAGTGCATGGTAACCACTGCGGAAAGGGACGATATCAAAGATTAGCTCTTCGCTTCGGAAGTTATCCGGAGATCCGAAGACCACTTCCAATGTTATAGAGCCCGTACAGCGGGCCTCTACTCCAGGAATGACACCTTTAAAGGTGGTTTTGGTGGGCTTAATCCTTGAAGGATCGATGCCCATTTTGTGCATTGTGTCCTGATAAAGCAGGTTCAGGGTGCTGCCTCCGTCCATAAGGACTCTTGTGAGGTGAAATCCATCTATGATTGGGTCTAGAACCAATGCGATTGAGCCGCCATGACGGATGCTAGTAAGGTGATCCCTACGATCAAAGGTGATCGGACAAGCTGACCATGGGTTGAATTTGGGGACGACTGGCTCCATCGTGTAGACGTCCCATAGTGCCCGCTTCTGTCCCCTCTTGGGGATGTGGGTGGCATAGATCATGTTGACCGTTTTCACCTGGTGGGGGGGATTTCTTCTGTCCCCCCATGTTCCGACGCCGGGGCTCCTCATCATCGTCGCTGTGCAGCCCCTTGTCCTTGTTTTCGGCATTTATTTTGCCGGCCTATTTAAATACCCAGCAGTCTCTATTGGTGTGGTTGGCTGGCTTGTCCGGGGTGCCATGAATTTGGCACGAGTGCTCCAGTATACGGTCTAGACTGGACGGTCCCTGATTGTTGCATTTGAATGGCTTCTTCCGCTGACCGGATTTGGATCCGCTGAATCTGGCATTGACCATCGTGTCTTCGGTGTTGTCGCCGTTGTTCCGTCACTTGTGTCTGTTGCACCGTAGCTTGCCATTGTTGTCATAGACGTCTGACGTGCCAGAATGTGGTGTAGTGCTGCTGCGAGCCAACCAACTGTCCTCGCCCGCGCAAAAGCAGGCCATTAGTGTCGTGAGAGCTGCCATAGACTTGGGTTTCTCCTGGCCGAGGTGTCGGGCGAGCCACTCGTCACGAATATTATGCTTGAAGGCCACCAGGGCTTCAGCGTCCAGGCAGTCGACTATTTGGTTCTTTTTAGTTAGTAACCGAGTCCAGAATTTCCTGGCTAATTCTCTAGGCTGTTGAGTAATGTGGCTCAAGTCATCGGCATCCGGAGGTCACACATATGTGCCTTGGAAGTTGTCAAGAAATGCGTCTTCCAGGTTTTCCCAACTGCCAATGGAATTTGCGGGCAGGCTGTTTAGCCAGTGCCGGGCGGGTCCTTTGAGCTTAAGGGGAAGATACTTGATGGCGTGTAGATCGTCTCCGCGAGCCATGTGGATGTGGAGAAGGAAATCTTCGATCCATACTGTGGGGTCTGTTGTGCCATCGTATGATTCGATGTTTACGGGTTTAAACCCTTCTAGGAATTCATGATCCATCACTTCATCAGTGAAGCAGAGGGGGTGTGCGGCGCCTCTATGCCGGGATATGTCACGGCGCAGTCCGGCTGCGTCTGAATGGTTGTATTTGGCCCGGCCGGGTTTGCTGTTAGTGTATCCGGTATGACGGTCATCGTCATGTGCTGCTGCGCGCCCCCGTGATCCATAGATTGATCTTTGTTGTCCTGCGGTGTTATCCAGTTTATCGCACAGGTCCTGAGTATTGCCCCGGGCCGTAGTAAACTGGCGCGGGGGTGCAGGCTGGTATTCGGGCTGATATGCTGTTTTATCCCGACCTCAAGGCGGTCGGTCAGCCATGTGGCGCTCGAGTCCATATTCCTCGGCTGCCAGGACTTCTGTCCATCTGTCTGTGAGCAAATCTTGATCAGCTTGAAACTGTTGTTGCTTCTTCTTCAGGCTTCTCGCAGTGGCAATAAGCCGACGCTTAAAGCGCTCCTACTCTGCGGGGTCTTCGGGTATGCCGAACTCGTCATCGCCGAGGCTAATCTCGTCTCCGGAGAGGGGCATGTAGTTGTCCTCCTCCGGATACCCGTCCGTCGCCTGTTCATCTGGGCTATCATGCCCATCTTCCTATTCGGCCTGCTCGAAGGCGGGCTGTTCGGGATTGTATTCATCGTCGGCACTGTCCGGATTGTTTTCGTCTCCGGTGCCGGTATTGCCTTGGCGGGGCTTGGAGCAGCGCGGGCGACGCCCATGCTTTGCTTTCTTCTTAGAGGGGTTATCCTCCGTTGCCTCATCGCCATTGGTTTCTTTCGGAGTGTCCACCATGTATATATCGTATGAAGAGGTGGTTGTCCACCGCCCTGTGAGCGGTGGCTCCTGTACGTCTCCGGCATCGTCAACCATACCGTCGATGTCTTCGAAGTCAAAGTCAAGCACGTCGGTTAAATCATCGATCGTGGTAATGAAGTGGGTGGTGGGTGGGCAGCGAATTCCTTCATCGCCTGCTTCCCACTCGAGCCGGACATAGTTCGGCCCAGAGCCTCCTGACAAAGAGAGAGACTTTAATGAGTTCAGCATGTCACCAAAGGGCGAGTGCTAAAAGATGTCCGCAGTGGTAAACTCCATTACCGGAGCCCAACCTGGCTCGGCTGGCTCAAGAGTGAGTGGGCCGGGACCAACAACCGGATATGAGTCCGGGGGTCCGGGGATACAGGTCTCCACAGAGATGTGACCTGTGTTCGGCTCCACACCGATGAGCGTGCGGCCTGCGGGGCGGGGTCTATCCCTCCGTCCTCGGGCAACGCAACCTGTTCCAGATTTAGATCCAGGGCTATTGCAGGGATGATGTTCCGAGCATTGTCCGACAGCAGGTCTAGGCCGTGCTCGTTGTGACTGTCCAGCGCTCCTGGCACGGGCTCGAATCCGTCGAAGATCAAGTCTCCGTGAATATCTGCCGTGTAGTTCAAGTTTCCAAACCTGATCTGGTGGCCAGGGGCGTAGCTGTCGATCTGCTCGAGGTGGCCAAGCGAATTGGCCCGCAGTGCGAAGCCGCCGAACACAAAGATCTGTCCGGGGAGAAAAGTCTCACCCTGAACCGTGTTGTTGACAATTGAAGACGCCATCAAGCCTCGAAGCAACGACACAGAGGAACTCTCAATGAAAGCACCAATGTCGGTGTCAAAACCGGCATATCTCGGGTAGGGGGTCCCGATCTGTGTGTCTTAGGCTGATGGTAACAGGAAGCAAGGGACACAATGTTTACCCAGGTTCAGGCCCTCTCGATGGAGGTAAAACCCTACTTCCTGCTTGATTAATATTGAAGATATGTGTAGTACAAGAGTAGATCTACCACGAGATTGTAGAGGCTAAACCCTAAGAGCTAGCCTATGATGGTATGATTGTAATTGTGATCGGCCTTCTAAGGACCATCCTCTCTGGTTTATATAGACACCGGAGAGCTAGGGTTTACATGGAGTCGGTTACAAGGAAGAAAATATAATATCCGGATCGCCAAGCTTGTCTTCCCCGCAAAAGAGAGTCCCATCCGGACACGAGCCGAAGTCTTGAGTCTTGTATCTTCACGCTTCAATAGTCCGGACGATGTATACAGTTCAGCTGTCCGGATACCCCCTAATCCAGGACTCCCTCAAGCACCGCAAGCCCGAACTATATTACGATGGTGTCCTAAAAGGTGCCCGCCTTGTGGCGGAGCAATGTACCAAAGACATTGTATTTCCATGAAGACAATCATGTTGTCCTTTGTAAGGCGGAACAAAGTCACCTTTATTTATGTAGTACCTATTATATGAAAGTTTTTCCCTCCTGTGCGGCCGTTTTATGTAGTAATCTTGAGAGTTGACCAGTCATCGGCTTCTGCCCCCACGTAGGAAGTATGGGGGTGTTCGGGATTAATCTGAACACTCTTTATCCCATTCTTGGGTCCATAAAGGAGCTGCTCAGCACCGCGAACCAGGCAATCAGACTATAGGGCTTTATCACTCTCACTTAGCCATAGGAATTCGAGTATGGTAGGCGCAGCCCCTAGTGTTCAGAAGACCGCAAGAGGGGCTCTAACAGCACCTGATCGGAAGACCGATCCATCGCACTCTGCATTTATTATGGCATTATGCGGAATAAATCCTTAAAGATTTTACAACCTCTCGAACAGCTGACCAGCTCTCGCCTTATCATGACAGTCAGTTTTCGGCTTTCTCTACTGAGGTGCTCGTCCAGAAGAACCGGGACACAATTGCAGTAGTTATCCTAGCGCTACCTTAGCCGATATTGCGGAACATAAGGTACCAAAACATGGGAGCCGGGCAAACCCAACTAATGACCCAAGACATGATTCGGAGCTGATGCATATAATGCTATAAGTTTGGGGTGCCGAGCGACCGAGAAGGTGGTCGGACTTTGTTGCCATAGTGCGGGTACAATGAAGCCCCTTGGCGTTTTAAGGCATAACACGATATTCGGATGCTGTTATGACTAAAAATGTCAACGAGAAATGATAGCGGACAAGCATCATATAACTCTACATGTTGTATTCGAGTAATATGTCTAAGCGTGTGGGTACTATTCTTGTTATAAAAGGGGGGTATGACGGCGTAACCTGCTTAGACCGGGCGGGAGGGAGCTGTGTGCGAATCCGAAGTATGTCCGGATTGTCTTCGGGGGGAATGTTCAAAGATTCCCCATCTGGACGTCCGAGCAGATTTCATGACGCCGGTCCTATTATCTGCAAAAGCGAACCTGCAAAGAAGATGCTGAGAGATGTTTGTGTGCCATGGAGCAGTTGAACCGCAGGGTGTGGCCCTTCCCAACTTATGCCGAGGTATTTGACTGACGCCTTGTCGAGCCGAGCTATCCTGCCATGAAGTAGTTCAGACTCCTTTGTTGGTGTCTGGGGGGTTGGCTATCGAATCGAGGTTCGGTAAATAGGCACAACTCGCTGCTTCAGTGGTTGTATGCTCCTCGGCGCCGAGGTGGAGTTCGGCCTTGCCCGTAATTGTGACTATGTCACGTGGGCCTGGTATTTTAAGTTTGCCATAGGCATGGAGTGGTACCACGTTGAATCGAGTCAACGTGGTTCGTCCCGGCAGTACATAATAGTTACTGTATAGGGGGATAGTGTTGAAGACTGACTCTTCGGCATGGTGATTATTTGGTGATCCGGAGACAGCCTCCAGGGTGGTGTTTATCACGCTCACTGTGTTGGTTTGCATAGGAGTTTCTTTTGCCCTGTATTGCTTGATGGTATGGGATCCTCGTTGTCTTCATTGCTTTGAGACCCCTTTATTGTTTTTGGCGCGTGACCGGCCGGCTTGTTTGAAGACCCGGCATTCTCTATTGGTATGATTGGCTGCCGTTCCTGGGGTACCATGAATTTGGCATGGGCGGTCAAGTATGTGGTACAGGCCTGATGGGCCTGAATTGCTTTTTTGAAGTGGCTTTTTCCGCTAAACGGACGGGGAGCCACGGAATCCGGCATTGACTGTCGTGTCGCGGGTGTCATCATTATTCTTGTGATGCTTATGTTTGTTGCGTCGAGGTTTATGGATGCTATCTCTGGCCTCTGATGTGCCAGGGGTGCTTTTTTTGTTACTACGAGCCAGCCAGCTATCTTCGCCCGCACAAAAGTGGGTAATGAGTGTCGTTAGGGCCGCCATGGACTTTGGTTTCTCTTGGCCGGGGTATCGGGCGAGCCACTCGTCCCGGATATTATGTTTGAAGGCTGCTATGGCTTCAGTATCCGGACAGTCGGCAATTTGGTTCTTTTTAATTAGGAACCGAGTCCAGAATCTCCTGGATGGCTCTCTGGGCTGTTGGGTAATGTGACTTAAGTCATCAACATCTGGTGGCCGCATATAGGTGCCTTGGAAGTTGTTGAGGAACGCGTCCTCCAGGTTTTCCCAACTGCCGATGGAGTTCTCCGGCAGGCTATTCAGCCAGTGTCGGGCTGGTCCTTTGAGTTTAAGGGGAAGGTACTTGATGGCATGTAGATCATCACGTGGTCCATGTGAATGTGGAGAAGGAAATCTTCGATCCATACCGCGGGGTCTATTGTACCATCGTATGATTCGGTGTTTGCGGGTTTAAACCCTTCTGGGAATTGGTGATCCATTACATCATTAGTGAACCAGAGAGGGTGTGCGGCGCCTCTGTGTCGGGCCATGTCACTATGCAGTGTGACTAAGTCTGGCCGGTTATGTTCAGCCCGGCCAGACTTGTTGGTAGTGTATCCGGTATGACGGTCATTGAGGGAGTCCTGGATTAGGGGGTATCCGGACAGCCGGACTATACACATCGTCTGGACTATAGAAGCGTCAAGATACAAGACTCAAGACTTCGGCCCGTGTCCGGATGGGACTCTCCTTTGCGTGGAAGACAAGCTTGGCGATCCGGATATTATATTTCCTTCCTTGTAACCCCTGTTCAAGAATTCATCCGATTAACCAGTTAACTTGCCGATTAATCCCTACTCTTAGGGTCACCGAGTATCCTATAAACCGATAAATCGTCCGATTAATTGATTAAATGGCCGATTAACTTGCCAATTAGCCGATTAATCCCCTACTCACCAGCCAACCAAGCAGCTATCAGTTAACGATTTCCTCAATATGCTTGTAACCGACTCCATGTAAACCCTAGCTCTCCGGTGTCTATATAAACCGGAGAGCATGGTCCTTAGAAGGCCGATCACAATTACAATCATACCATCATAGGCTAGCTCTTAGGGTTTAGCCTCTACGATCTCGTGGTAGATCTACTCTTGTACTATACATATCTTCAATATTAATCAAGCAGGAAGTAGGGTTTTTCCTCCATCGAGAGGGCCCGAACCTAGGTAAACATTGTGTCCCTTGCTTCCGGTTACCATCAGCCTAAGATGCACAGATCGGGACCCCCTACCCGAGATCCGCCGGTTTTGACACCGACATTGGTGCTTTCATTGAGAGTTCCTCTATGTCGTCGCTGTAGAGGCTCGATGGCTCGTCTCGTTGTCAAGGACGACATCACCTCTGGGGAAGCGCTGGCTGTAGGCCAGACTCTCCGGCTTGGCAGCTTCATTATGAACGCCCCATCGGCTGTCGCCCCGACGATGGCCTCTTGGGTCATCACGCATAACCTTCACATCGATTCGGAGCTTGCCGAACAGATGGATCTGATAGAGCTCTCCTCTCTTAACGAGCTCTTGGATCGCATCGCCGCTTTTGGAGTCGCTACGGACTATGAGCAGATTGGGCTTAAACCCGACCAGAGGGACATTAGATCCCCGCCGGGCACCCATGAGATAGCGGTAGTGGAGGAACCACACGTGGGTTGCCCCTCAACTTTGAGGATGAATTATGTCTGGATCACTGAACTCAGTGAGCCGAACACCCATCCAAAGGAAGACATGACCCAGGCCCCGAACTTAGAGTCGGGCGTTGGGCTGAAGGGATTAGGTAATACTCCAGATCCCGAACTGTCAGGCTCGGTACTTCCCGTGCCCCCGGGCGTCAGATTGGATCAGAATCCGGATTCCGCCAACGACGCCTTCCCAGACTTAAACCGTCTCTCCCGTATCAAGCAGGAGCCCCAGGAGACGGTACACCGTTACTGGGCCAGATTTCTCCTTGCTCTTAACAGGGTCAAGGACTGCCACAAGGAGGACGTAGTCTCTCTTTTCTGCAGAAATTGCACGAACAAAGGACTCCTTAATGCTATAAGTCGTCGTGACATAATGCACTTTACGGACTTGGCAACCATAGTACAGAAGTATTGTGCGATGGAAAGTGCCTGGAAGACCCAAACAGAATTTTGGGATAGTACGGCCCTCACCAGAACCTTTGTCCAAACTAAACGGCCGAACTCTCGTAGGTCGACCAACTCAATTCCCAAGAAACCAAAACCCGCCCCAGGGCGTGGAACCGTATTGGAAGAATGGCTCAACGGGCCATGTAAGCTTCACAACACACCGGATGCAATACCGACCGATAGCCTTAGAGCATGTTGGATACTCTGGCAGGTAGCTAAGAGTGGCGAGGATCTCCTCGAGGGCCATAAAGCAGAACCACATCCCGCCAAGGAACACAATACGGTACTAACTATCTTCGAGACCTTCGCCTCAAACAATAGGCGCAAGCGAGCGCATCGAAGCTCCGCTGAAATTTGCCATGTGGCAAAAATAAATCCATGGAACGACACTGCTATAACCTTCAATGCCAGTGACGAACCCCAATTCCAGTCCGTCCGGGCGCCGGCCGCTCTGGTCCTCAGCCCAATAGTGGACGGCTTTCGACTCACTAAAGGACTCATGGATGGCGAAAGCGGATTAAACCTAATCTATGAAGAAACACTCAAGAAGATGGAGATTGACAAAAGCCGCATTGAACAAAGCGGCACAACCTTCAGGGGAATTATCCCTAGTCGGGAGGCATGGTGTGCAGGAAAAATCACACTCGATGTGGTATTCGGCACCCCAGAGAATTACAGGTCCGAAGAAATCACCTTCCAAGTGGCTCCTTTCAACAGCGCATACCATGCCCTTCTAGGGCGGGACGCGTTTGCAAGCTTTCAAGCCATACCCCATTACGGGTATATGAAGCTTAAAATGCCCGGACCCAATGGAATCATCACTCTAGCTAGTGATCCGGACGTTGCACTCCGCGCCGAAAACAAAACTGTAGCACTGGCCTTGGAAGCACTATCTGAAGCCCTAGCGGCAGAAGAATTAACAACGTTGCATGCCATCGTGGACAGGGACGACGTGATACTCGACAAGCGACCCAAGTCCACCTCATTTAAACCCGCAGATGAGATAGTAAAATTCCAAGTCCACCCAATGGACCCCTCGAAGACAGCTTCCATCGGGACACAGTTGAACCCCACTATGGACGCTGCACTGCGTGACTTCTTACGCGAGAATTGGGATATCTTCGCCTGGCACCCATCGGACATGCCGGGCATCCCACGCAAATTGGCCAAACACAGCCTTAACATACTGAAGGGATACAAACCTGTTAAACAGACCCTAAGGCGATTTTCAGAGCCCAAATGGCAAGCCATGGGGGAATAGCTAGCGAAGCTACTTGAGGCCGGATTCATCAGAGATATCAAACATCCGGATTGGCTGGCGAACTTGGTGATGGTACCAAAGAAGGACAAATCCTGGCGCCTGTGCATCGACTTCAAAGACCTTAACAAGGCTTGCCCCAAGGATCCCTTTCCCCTCCCTCGCATCGATCAAATCATCGATGCCACAGCAGGACACGACTCGCTGTGTTTTCTTGACGCATACTCTGGATACCATCAAATAAAGATGGCAGAGTCTGACCAAGCTACAACCGCTTTCATAATGCCATATGGCCCTTTCTGCTTCAACACTATGCCTTTCGGGCTTAAGAATGCCAGAGCAACCTATCAACGCATGATTCAAACATGCCTGGAAAAGCAAATCGGCCAAATAGTGGAGGCATACATGGACGACGTAGTCATAAAAACAAGACACGTCAAAACCCTAATAGATGACTCGAGGCTTACGTTCGATAACCTACGAACATACGACATCAAGCTGAACCCGAAGAAATGCGTTTTTGGCGTCCCCTCCGGAAAACTGTTGCGCTTCATCATTTCCAATAGAGGAATTGAAGCTAATCCGGCAAAAATCCAAGCTTTGTCGCAGTTGGCTATACCAACAGACCTCAAACACATCCAGAAACTAGCTGGATGCGTGGCTGCTTTGAGCCACTTTATCTCCAGGTTAGGAGAAAAGGCATTGCCTCTTTACCGCCTTCTTCGGCGTACCGAACACTTCGTGTGGACGGATGCAGCCGCGGCCGGACTCGATGAAATAAAGACCTTATTGGCCAATAATCCAGTCCTAACAGCGCCAAATATCGGCGAACCTATGCTGCTGTACATAGCTGCAACACATCAAGTTGTAAGCGCAGTACTCGTCGTCGAAGGAGAGGTTGACGGATACAAATTCCTGCTATAGAAGCCGGTTTATTATGTATCCATGGTCCTCACCCCATGCAAATCCCGGTACCCACACTATCAAAAAATAGCATACGCGGTCTTCATGTCATCCCGAAAGCTACGACACTACTTTCAAGAGTGTTCGATTACGGTGGCCTCCGAAGTACCACTAAACGATATAATAAATAACCGCGATGCCACGGGCCGGATCGCCAAATGGGCCATTGAGCTCCTTTCGTTCGACATAATATACAAGCCTCGACGGGCTATCAAGTTGCAAGTATTAGCTGACTTTGTCACCGAATGGACGAAGGCCGAACTCCCTAAAAAGTACGGTGCATACTCTAACTGGATCATGCACTTCAACGGTTCTAAAATGCAGTCCAGACTGGGAGCGGGTGTAGTCCTGATGTCTCCCACCGGAGACACGGTCCAATACGTCCTCCAAATATTATACACAGACTCCAACAATGCAGCCGAATACGGTGCTCTATTGCACGGTCTTCGGATGGCAGTCTCTATGGGCATCCAACGCCTAGAAGTGCGTGGGAATTTAAACGTCACAATGTCGCAAATAAATGGAGACTTTGATGCCAAGGATCCGAAAATGGCGGCCTATCGCAATGCCGTCCTTAAAATGTCAGCTCGGTTCGAGGGGCTCGAATTCCACCATGTGGCTCGAGAAAACAATCAAGCGGCAGATGTCCTTGCCCGCATCGGCGCTAAACGCGACCCTGTCCCACCTAACATATTCCTGGAAAGGCTGTTCAAGCCATCCGTGGTATGGGAAGGGGAGTCCGGCAATACCAGCACGAATCCGAATACATCCCCAGATTCCGAACTATCAGACATAATCGGAGGCTCCACCACCGAAATAACATCGTCAGCCCACGAAATAATGGCTGTTATCGCCCCGTGGACTGAGCCTTTCTTGGCCTACCTAAATAGGCAGGAGCTCCCCGAAGACCAAAATGAAGCACGCTGCATCGTTCGGCGTTCTAAAGCTTACAAGGTCCATGAAGGGGAACTCTATAAGAAAAGTGCCACCGGAGTGCTCCAAAGGTGCATCTCCGAAGAGGAAGGGCGGCAGCTCTTGGCTGAAATCCATGCCGGACTGGGTGGGCACCATGCTGCGGCTCGAGCATTAGTCAGCAAAGCCTTCCGTATAGGTTTCTATTGGCCGACAGCCCGAGCAGACGCACAGGACCTTGTCCAACACTGCGTCGGTTGCCAGCTCTTTGCCAATCAGAGTCATATGCCCCCTACCGCTCTCCAAACAATCCCCATAACTTGGCCCTTCGCGGTCTGGGGGCTGGATATGGTTGGACCCCTTAAAAGGGGAAGCCACAAGAAAAAATACTTATTGGTCATGGTTGACAAGTTCACCAAATGGATATAAGCTAAACCAGTGAAAACGGCCGAATCCAGACCAGCAATAGACTTTATATATGGGGTCGTACACACCGATACGGTGTCCCCCACAGCATCATCACTGATAATGGCTCAAATTTCACGGCCGATGAGGTGAAAGCTTGGTGCAGCAAAATGGGCATTAAGCTCGACTATGCTTCCATCTACCATCCTCAAACAAATGGCCAGGTCGAACGGGCAAACGGTCTCATCTTGAGCGGCATCAAACCCAGACTAGTGCGATCCTTGACAGAGTCGGATACCCACTGGGTCGAGGAGCTCGACTCCGTACTCTCGGAGCTGCGGACCACGCCGAATCGCACCACCGGATATACACCATTTTTTATGGTGTACGGTGCAAAAGTAGTACTACCTTGCGACATAATATATGATTCGCCACGCGTATGCATGTACGAAGAGAAGGAAGCCGAGTTAGATCAGCAGGATAATTTGGATGCCCTAGAGGAGGAGCGCAATGTTGCTAAGGCCCGTTCCGCATTCTATCAGCAACAGGCTCGATGATACCAAAGCAGAGAAGTGCGGGCCAAAACTTACAATATTGGCGAACTCGTTCTACGCTTACCGGAGAAGAAGAAGGACAAGCTCAAACCCAAGTGGGAAGGCCCCTTCATCCGACAAAGTTCTCACTGGAGGAGCGTACCGCTTACGTAATGCGTCTGATAACAGACTCGAAACGAACCCATGGAACGCGGCCAGACTCCGGAGATTCTACACCTAGCGCCAAACTCAGTGTTCATCTCCTTAACCCTCCTTTTTCAATTATGCTCCCTCCCTTTTCCTTTCTTGCTCTTTTTCTCTTCACACATAGTATTTAATACAGTGCGGATTCCCGAATTATTCCGGCCGCACTATGTGTGCAAGTAATACCTGGGGGCTTCCTGTATGGAAGCTAAACATACCTTACTCTATAGGGCTTTTTGCCCATCATACATGTATTTTCCATGTGTGCCTTTTATTCGCCATTATATGCATCGATATGACTTAAGACGTGGCCAAGCTGGGTTGCCTGGCTCCTGTGTTTATGCACTACGTTCCCGTTAATTCGGCTAGGGCATAAGGGGAGCACCTCTGCGATTCTTACTGCCGGTTGAGCTGGAAGTGTACCTCAGACTGGCTGAAGCTGAAAGCTAGTTTCCTTAAGAGAATATTCGGTCGGTGAACAAAAGATGTCTTCGTTTATTATAACATTAATCCCCAGAAGTTTTGCATCCTGCGCTTTGGTTCGCAGTCTGGACATGTGCCTGGACACATGCTTACCCAGGGAAAGGAACCCTTAACGGAACTATTCTCCCTGGAAGATGTTTCTTACTATCCATGTAATATAACATAACTAGTTGGGTACTTGTCTGTTCAAGCACTTATGACCCCTACGCCTGGTTTCCACGCATACTCCGGTTTTGTATAACCGAGCGGGTATTCGGACACACCCCGGACTTTAGGATCCGGGGGCTGAAGCGAAAAGGTCCGCCATGACAAATGATTTTAATCCGGCTAGGGGCTACTTATGTCCATCGAATTACACAGTCATTTGGACTGATTATATTCATCCTCTATACCATCCAACAGGCTATCTAGCTTACAATCCTGTTGAGAATACTTTGCGGCTAACGCCACCTGGTCATATACCAGACTCACGGGAATTTCTTGCCCATCTGGCCCGGCCGGTCCAACTTCGGCCATATGGTTCGGGTCCAGCTTGGTGTAGCGCGTCTTCACCATAGCCCATGCTTCTCTTGCACCTTGCCGGCAGGCTGATATCTTCCACAAACGGAAGCGCCGCCGTGCTCCTTGAAGCATGTCTACCAGCCCCCCCATGCCATTTGGCAGGGAGCTTGATGACCACAGAGACTGCGCAATGCCCTGCATCACCTGCCGCGCTAGCTCGTGTAGTTGTGAGAGGGTCGTGCAGTAAATCACCTGCAGATGCGAGCATCTCCTCCTCAGGGCGTCCGGTCAGCATTCCTACAAACACAACTTTTTCAATATACTTCCTCGCCGAACTATGCTACAGTTCATTTAGGCACTTACAATAAATGTCGCGGCGAAGCCTTTTGTTCTCCTTCACGGAGTCCGCCAGCTGCGCACGGACGTCTCTCAATTCCACATCCAACCGAACATTGGCATCTTGGAGAGCATTCTTATCCTGCTTAACTTGTGTAAGAATGCGCTCGCCGGCCTTTACTTGCCTCTGGAGATGCGACTTGTCATCTCTCCCGCCTTCCGGATTTACTCCGGGGTTATCTACAGAATTTTCTGTTAAATTTGTCATACCAGCTAGTTGCTACCTGGTGCATTGTCGTACAATCGAGATAAATGTTACCACATGAGGCCTTCTGGGATTCCTCTAGCTTGGCATATGTGGCCCTTAGTTGGGTCTTGCACTCCTCTAGCTCCCGAGACAATTGCTCATTCTTATCTACAAGAACCTGCGTATAAATTGATACTTAAAACTGTTGTTTCAACCATTTCAAGTCTCAGGGGCTACTACTATACATGCTCATCAAACGTTCTTACCCGTATATCTTTGGTATACTGGACTGTCGCCCGGGCGAGTCCGCTTTGAGCAGCTCGGATGTATGCGTCTCCAGAATTGAAAGCATTAAATGCTTCTTCGGAAAAGATGTTGTGGCGAAGCACGGCCCGTCGACGCCGGTGATTCATGGCACTCTCTACTTCCGAATTTGTGGCAGAGAGCATATCCGCGTCCTCTGTCGGAGGACTATGCGGCGTCGGCCCTACGTCCGCCTCCTCTCTCAAAGTTGGTCCTGGAGCCCGACTAGTGGAGGTGTGGTTGGCGGGATCCCCAGATATAGTCCGGATGCTCCTTTTCCTGCCAGGATGTAAAGGGCCCTGTCATGCTTCAAATAAACAATAATTACATGACAGGTTGTTTTCTTACCTCTGTTGAAGGCGTGTCGGCTCTAACCGCCTTCCTCTTGAGCCTACCCAATCCGGACGCCTGTGGCTGACGGGTCCCTAAGGGCTCGGCCCTGCGCTCCGAACGTCGCTTCTTCAACAAACAGGACGCTTCAGGGATAAGGTGTCACATCAGGAAAGAGTCCTCCTCGGAGGATTGAGTCTTCGACTTGGCTTACACGCGACGAGGGTAGCAGTCTGGGATAATCAGCAGTAATGGCCACTGAGGCACCATCACGGCTCGCCCGATAAAATATCCCGTCGACAAGCTCCACTGCCGCATCTGGGTCTTCTTTGAGTCCTGGATCCAGGGCCCTTTCGGGGTCCTCTGGCTACGGGGAAGGGCTGGAGATTCCTTCTATGGCCCTCCTCAGCTCCTGCTCAAAAATATCGATGGGTAACTTTAGCAAAGAACGCCACAGTAAGTGAAGCGAGAAAATAAATGACGACTTACCCAGTTTGGGGGATTGTACATGGAGAATCCGTCCCGCGGTTTGATATGGAGGAAGTCTTCCTCTTCTCCTTTGTACAGGTCGGACAGTATCCTTGCCAGAGCGGTGAGGGAGTCCGGACCCTTACGACCACAACGGGTGGCATGGTCTGTCCCGTTGTAGTGCCACATGGGATTGCTCCGATATTGAAGCGGTTGCACTCCTCGCATTATGCAAATTGCCATGACCTTGACTATCGTCAGTCCAGATTTGGCCAGTAACTTTATCCTGCTCATCAGGAAATGTACTTCCCTGGAATCCTCTTCTTGGGGGCCTCGGGGGCGCCAGCTTAGACGTGCCCTCGGCGGGGTGTTACTGAACTTGGGGAGTCCTGTCCGGACTGGATCCGGAAGGGGAGCATCGTCAATATAAAACCACTCTGAAGCCCAGTTATCTGGTGCCTTCTTGGGAGTACCGGATAGGTATCCGGTCTCAGCGACACGCCATACTTCGGCCCTGCCCACTTGACATAGGGATTCTCCCTGGTTGCGGGGGACAAGGTAGAACAACTTCTTCCACAATCCGAAATGAGCCTCGCAGCCTAGAAAAAGCTCACAAAGGGCGACATACCCTGCTATATGCAGTATGGAGGCTGGGGTAAAATTGTGCAACTGGAGGCCGTAGAACTCCAGAAGCCCACGAAGGAATGGATGAATAGGAAACCTGACGCCCCTTAACAGATGCGGAATTAGGCACATTCACTCCTCTGGAGACGGATTAGGGGATCTCTCCGCCTGTTCTCCGCCGTTATAGGTGGCCACTCCGGCTCAAACAGGGACCATGAACGCCGGGGGGAGGAGCCCTTGGGCTTGTAACTTTATCAAACGACTATGAGAAACTGAACACTCTCCCCAGTCCCCCGGCTTGGGGCAAGGGGAGCAAGCAGAAGAGTTGCGATGACCGGCCACGTTGGAATGGTCTTTTCTGGGTGCTCTGTTGGATGCTCGCTCGAGGAGGGAGAGTGAGGTTTGGATCTGGGAATCCCCGTCTCTTCAAATAGACGGTTAGCCCGAAGGATTGAGGGTGGCAAATGCAAAAATGCCTCGACTCCTCGCATTCGCTCGACACGTGGAAATGGTCATTGTTGAAACACTGAAGCCGAGGAGTACAACATTGATGAGATGCCAGACACTGTTCGTCATGATGGGTACATTGGAGTATTCGGAGGAGGAACTCGCCTTGCAATGCCGAAAACAAGACTGCGCGCCGGACTCATCGTCATTGAAGCCTAGTTTAGGGGCTACTGAGGGAGTCTTGGATTAGGGGGTATCCGGACAGCCGGACTATATACATCGTCCGGACTATAGAAGCGTCAAGATACAAGACTCAAGACTTCGGCTCGTGTCCGGATGGGACTCTCCTTTGTGTGGAAGACAAGCTTGGCGATCCGGGTATTATATTTCCTTCCTTGTAACCGACTCCATGTAAACCCTAGCTCTCCGGTGTCTATATAAACCGGAGAGCATGGTCCTTAGAAGGCCGATCACAATTACAATCATACCATCATAGGCTAGCTCTTAGGGTTTAGCCTCTACGATCTCGTGGTAGATCTACTTTTGTACTATACATATATTCAATATTAATCAAGCAGGAAGTAGGGTTTTACCTCCATTGAGAGGGCCCGAACCTGGGTAAACATTGTGTCCCTTGCTTCCTGTTACCATCAGCCTAAGACGCACAGATCGGGACCACCTACCCGAGATCCGCCGGTTTTGACACCGACAGTCATCGTCAAATGTTGCGGTGCGCCCCCGTGATCCGTAGATCGATCTTGGTTGTCCTACTTTGTTTTCCAATGTATCTCGCAGGTCCTGTGTATTGCCCCGAGCCGTAGTGAATTGGCGTGGGGGTGCGGGCTGGTATTCGGGCTGATATGCCATTTTACCTCGGCTGCAAGGTGGCTGGTCATCCTCGTCCTGTGCTAGTAGTGTAGCTCTACGGACTCCTCCCGATGAGGTTAAGCAAACTTTTGCTTTGGGTAACTTTTGTGGTGGCGCTCGATGTCGTATCCGCCGCCAGGGCTCGTAGGCCATCTGTACTATGAGCAAATCGTATGATCAGCTCTTTAGCTGCTGTCTTCTTTTCAGGCTTTCTTGCCGTGGTATAAGCCGGGTTAAGCGCTCCTGCTACTGATTCAGGCTACGCCGAATTCAATCGTCACTTGAGGCTCACCTTGTCTTCGGAGGAAGTCATAATATACTGTCATCCTAAGTATTGGCTTGTGCATGTTCGTCTGAGTAACTCTGCAGTATTCTGTTCGGCCTGCTCGAAGGAGTATCGGTTGTACCTACTTCGGCACCATCCATGTTTTCGTCTCCTGTCCGTATTGCTTGGCAGGTAAGAGCCGCGATGACGCCACATCCTTTGATTGCTTCCGTAGGTTATCCTCTATTGCCTCATCGACATTGTTTTCTTTGGGAGTGTCCACCATATATATATCATACGAGGAGGTGGCTGTCCAACGCCCTGTGGGCGGTGGTTCATGTTCTTCTCCTGCATCGTTGTCCATACCGTCGATGTCTTCGGAGTCGAAGTCAAGCACGTTGGTCAAATCATCGACAGTGGCTATTAAGTGGGTGGTGGGTGGATAACGAATTTCTTCGTCGCCTGCTTCCCACTCGAGCCGAACATAGTTCGGCCAGGAATCTCCTGACAAAGAGAGAGACCTTAATGAATTTAGCATGCCGCCAAAGGGCGAGTGCTGAAAGATATCCGCGGCGGTGAACTCCATTACCGGAGCCCAATTGGATTCGATGGGCCCGGATGCGCGCGGTCTGGAACCTACAGCCGGACACAAGTCCGGGGGTCCGGTGACACAGATTTCCCTAGAGGTGGAGTCTGTGTTCGGCTCTAACGCCTATGAGTATGTGGCCTCTGGGGCGGGTCCATCCACCCGTCCTCGGACGACGCGATCTGCCCCGGATTTAGGTCCGGAGCCGCTGCAGGTGTGATATCCCTAATACTGTCCGACAGCAGATCTAAGTCGTGCCCGTCGTGACCGTTCGGCGCTCCAGGCATAGGCTTGAATCTATCAAAGATCAAGTCTCCACGGATATGAGCCGTGTAATTCAAGTTTCCGAACCTGACCTGATGGCCAGGGGGTAGCTGTCGATTTGCTCCAGATGGCCAAGCGAATTGGCCCGCAGTGCGAAGCCGCCGAACACGAAGATCTGTCCAGGGAGAAAAGTCTCACCCTGGACTGCGTTGTTGTTGAAGATTGAAGGAGCCATCGATCCTTACAGCGACGACACAGAGGAACTCTAAATGAAAGCACCAATGTCGGTGTCAAAACCGGCGGATCTCGGGTAGGGGGTCCCGAACTGTGCGTCTAAGGCTAATGGTAACAGGAGACTGGGGACACAATGTTTACCCAGGTTCGGGCCCTCTCGATGGAGATAATACCCTACTTCCTGCTTGATTGATCTTGATGATATGAGTATTACAAGAGTTGATCTACCACGAGATCGTAGAGGCCAAACCCTAGGAGCTAGCCTATGATTATGATTGTTCTTGTCCTATAGACTAAACCCTCCGGTATATATAGACACCGGAGGGGGCTAGGGTTACACAGAGTCGGTTACAGTGAAGGAGATCTAATATCCGAATCGCTAAGCTTGCCTTCCACGCAAAGGAGAGTCCCATCTGGACACGGGACTAAGTCTTCAATCTTGTATCTTCATAGTCCAACAGTCCGGCCAAAGTATATAGTCCGGCTGACCGGATACCCCTTAATCCAGGACTCCCTCAACAGCCACTTGCGGAAGTGAGATCTGATAGAGATAATATGATAAGATAAATAATTTTGGTATTTTTATGATATAGATTGAAAAGTAAAGATTGCAAAATAAAGTAGATTGGAAACTAATATGATAGAGAATAGACCCGGGGGCCATAGGTTTCACTAGTGGCTTCTCTCAAGATAGCATAATTATTATGGTGGGTGAACAAATTAATGTCGAGCAATTGATAGAAAAGTGCATAGTTATGAGAATATCTAGGCATGATCATGTATATAGGCATCACGTCTGCGACAAGTAGACTGACTCCTGCCTCCATCTACTACTATTACTCCACACGTCAACCGCTATCCACCATGCATCTAGAGTATTAATTTCATAAGAACAGAGTAACGCATTAAGCAAGATAACATGATGTAGAGGGATAAACTCAAGCAATATGATATAAATCCCATCTTTTTATCCTCGATGGCAACAATACAATATGTGCCTTGCTGCCCCTGCTGTCACTTGGAAAGGACACCGCAAGATTGAACCCAAAGCTAAGCACTTCTCCCATTGCAAGAAAGATCAATCTAGTAGGCCAAACCAAACTGATAATTCAAAGAGACTTGCAAAGATAACCAATCATACATAAAAGAATTCAAAGGAGATTCAAATATTTCTCATAGATAAACTTGATCATAAACCCACAATTCATCGAATCTCGACAAACACACCGCAAAAAGAGTTACATCGAATAGATCTCCAAGAAGATCAAGGAGAACTTTGTATTGAGATTCAAAGAGAGAGAAGAAGCCATCTAACTAATAACTATGGACCCGAAGGTCTGTGGTAAACTACTCACAACTCATCGAAGAGGCCTTGGTGATGATGTAGAGGCCCTCCATGGTCGATTCCCCCTCTGGCGGAGCACCGACGAAGGCTCCAAGATGGGATCTCGCGGATACAGAAGGTTTCGGCGGTGGAAATAGTTTTTCGTGGTGCTCCTGGATGGTTTCGGGATACATAGATATATATTGGAGAAGGAGGTAGGTCAGGGGAGCCATGAGGGGCCCACGAGGTAGCCCCCCCTAGGGCGCGCCTTGCACCCTCGTGGCCGCCTCGACTGCTTCTTGACATCCACTCCAAGTCTCCTGGATTGCGTTTTTTCCAAAAAGATCGCTCCCAAAGGTTTCATTCCGTTTGGACTCCGTTTGATATTCCTTTTCTGCGAAACACTGAAATAGGCAAAAAAAAACAGCAATTCGGGTTGGGCCTCCGGTTAGTAGGTTAGTCCCAAAAATGATATAAAAGTGTATAGTAAATCCCATAAACATCCAAAATGGGTAATATAATAGCATGGAACAATCAAAAATTATAGATACGTTGGAGATGTATCAAGTACCAACTGGTAGATCAAGATAAGTGAAAGGCATTTTTCCCACTTGACAACCAAAAGCAGTAGCTAAACCAATGGTAGTATCCTCATCAAAATTTATGGGCACCATAGAATACTTATGATAGTTGACAACTAGTCCAGTTGATGTAGAGAACACTTGTAACACGTCCTTTAGAGCCAGAAGCTGAGTTTTATCTGCTGGTAAGATGATAAGAGTATCATCAACATATTGCACTATGGGATAATCCTAGTCATGGCATGGTATTGGCAACTTTAAAATTCCCCTCCTGAACATATCATTCACCACTGATTGCAACAGGTCAGCGGCAATAACAAAAAGTAAAGGTGAAAGGCAGACTCCTTGTCTAACACCCTTCTTATAGAGAAACTTCCTCTCAGGTACACCATTTAATAGGACTGATGATGTCCCAGTGGAAAGCAACTGCTTGACCCAGGAAATCCATTTCTGGTTGAAGCCCTTAAATTTGAGGATCTGCAAAATAGCTTCATGTTCAATTGAATTAAAAGCCTTTTCAAAATCCAGTTTCAGAATGATAATAGGTCTCTTTGACTGATGACACTGGTGCAAATATTCTAGGGACCAACCAATACAGTCCTGAATAGTCCTGCTCTTAATAAAGCCATATTGATTCTTATGCATGCATGCCATAATGATCTTTTGAAACCTATTAGCATTCATCTTAGACAAAAACTTAAGGCCCATCCCAGTCAATGAAATTGGCCTATAATCTCCAACCCCTTCAGGAGCCAACTTCTTTGGGATCGAGGTGATATAAGAACCATTACTGTTTTCCAAATTTGCATTGCCCAAATGAAAAGCCTCATCCAACTCATAAAAGTCTTGAAAAATAATGTGCCAACACTTTTTGAATAACAACTCATAAAAGTCTTGACAAATTTGCATTGCCCAAATGAAAAGCCTCAGCCAACCCATTAATGTGGTTGAGGGTTTTGGAGCATATCACAAGGCATTTTGAGCAAGTAACTCATTAAGCAACACCTCATCCACTTTTAATAGTATTGGCTTTCCTATGGACTCAATGTGATCTTGGATCACTTAAAATGAAAATGTAGAGTCTTGAGCTTGTTGCCAATATATGTCCTTTGCATTTTTAGGGGTCCACATCTCTAGTCCATGCCTTGCCAAACATTGAACTTTTTGAAATGATTATCTTGAAATAGCATTAGTTCAATGAACTATATGTTGTTAAGAATTACCAAAACCACTCAGGGATTAGTTGCACTTTCATTGGTGCAATGCGTCCAGTGGGCCGGTCATAGGTAATATGCACCATATGCCGACCGCAGGCATGCGACACACATATCGTAAGCATTATTTTTCAAGTAAATCCTATGTATCACACAACGCAGTGGATGCTAGGCAAACGCATACCCTCAAACGCTTGCTACTACATCGTCGGATCCATCTTACAGTTTTTCATGTGTGAGGTTTGTACTATATTTCTTTTGTGTTTTTTGAGATCGTCTTTGTTTTAGTTCTTTTATTTTAATAATCCTTTTCCCTTTCCTTTTTTTATTTTCTGTCTTTGAAATTGTACAAATTTTCAAATTTATAATTCATGAACATTTTCAAATTCATAATTCAAGAACATTTTCCAAATTTTTAAATAATTATAAATCCATGGAAATTTTTTGAGTTCACAAAAAATCAAATTTGCACATATTTACATGCGATGAATAACTTTAAATTTCTCAATTTGTTTTACAAATTTAGGAACATTTTTTGAATTTGTGAATACTGTTCACATTTTTCGAATTTCATTACAATTTTCTAAATTTTAGAACATTTTAAAAACTTTGGTACATTTTTTAATTAGGTAACGTTCTAATGCACTAACATTTTATCAAACCAAGAACAAATTTTCAAGTGCGTGAACATTATTTGAATCTATGAATATTTCTTAAATTCATGAATTTTGTTTGCATCCACGTACATGTTTCCATAATTTGTGAATACTTTTCCTGAACATTTTCCAACTTCATGTACAGGTTTTGAATTTGCAAACTTTTTTTCATTCGTGAACATTGTTTGAATCGACAAATATATTTTAAAATTATTAAATATTCGATAAAATCTAGAACATTGAAAGAAAAGTTTCAACTTTTTAAAAATGTCCACATTGTCTACCTTTTGGGGTCCAAAACACCAGAGCTACATTAAAGCCAACAATAAATGGATACTGAAAAAATGGAAGATGGAAGATGCTAGTACTAGGTCTATGGATACTGAAACAATGGAAGAGGATCAAAGGATAAAAAGATAGAAAGATCCAAGAAATAAGAACACAAACAACATGTTTAATTTTTGATTGCGTAATCCCTTCCTTCTCTTTACTTCATAGAGCACAGTATAAGTTTTTAGGGGTAAATTAAGCTTTATTGATAATAATCCACATGGAGTGGGATACAATTCGGATCATGGGGATTAGCCAACCAGATGTGACGGCCCGGACCGAGAGAAAGAGAGTGCTTAGCTAAGCTACGGGCCTCACCGTTGACGGCTCACCCTTCAAAAATAAAACTACATCTGAACCTAGTAGCTCAAAGTTTTATCTCTGTAATGATGGATCCATAACGACCCTGATTTCCTTACTTTATGACGTCCACGGCCTGCTTGCAGTCTGAAGAAATTATGAAGTCCTGCACTAGCAAATCTTCCGCAATAGCCATTGCCTCTCTACACGCAATTGCTTCAAGAGTAGCGGGGTCAAAATGTCCATCAATCACCAGTGAGGAGCTCTCGAGATAGTTGCCCTATTCGTCTTGACAAACAACAGCGGCAAAGCTGCCCCGGTACCACAGGACCACACCGTCCACGTGGATTTTGGCAAAGCCCGTCAGTGGAGCCTTTAGCCTTGCATGTGCCAGGTGAATTTCCTGGGGGCTTGGCTGCAAAGTTCTCGGCTTTCCCTCATGTAGCAGGTCCAACTTCGCAATGAAGCGCTGAATGGACAGGTGAGTGGAATGCGGGCTCTGTGTAATTCCTTCATGTATGAATTTCCGGCGTGCAGCCCAAATAGACCAAAGTGTGACTGTCAATCTCACAAATTCCGCATGATGTAACGTCTCCATGAGCGCAAAGATCCAGTTTTTATTCCTCGGCTCCCTGGCGATGATCATCTGATTCACTAGATCTCCCTTGTCCAACACCCATATACATCTCGCCATTGAACACTCTAAAAGCGAGTGCCTCCAAGAATCCGGGGAGCCACACCGACCACATGAACTCGTAGTCGACATGTGACGACATGCTCTTACATCTTTAGTGTAGGGAAACGTAGCATGCAATTTCAAAAAAAATCCTACGCTCATGTAAGATCTATCTAGGAGATGCATAGCAACGAGAAGGGGAGACTCTGTCCATGTACCCTTGTAGAACAAAAGAGGAAGTGTTTGCTAACGCGGTTGATGTAGTCGAACTTCTTATCGTTCCAACCGATCAAGTACCGAACATACGACACCTCCGACTTCTGCACACGTTCAGCATGATGACCTCCCTCGAGCTCTTGATCCAACAGAGGGTCGAGGAAGTAGATGAGTTCCGTCAGCATGATGGCGTGGTGACAATGATGGTGAAGTGATCCGCGCAGGGCTTCGCCTAAGTACTGCAAGAACATGACCGGGGGAATAAACTATGGAGGGGGGTGCCGCAGACAGGTAGGAAAAATTCATGTGTGTTGTAGGCACCCCCCCCATATATATATATATATATATATATATGTATATATATATATAAAGGAGGGAAGAGGCCGACCCTAGGCGCGCCCAAGTAGGAGGAATCCTACTTGGGCTCCTAGTTGGATTCGCCCCCCCCCCTTTCCTTTTACCAGAGGGGGAAAGAGGGGAATAGAGAGGGGGGAGAAGGAAATAGGGGGGTGATGTCTACTATGCAACCTTTTTCTTGTAGACGTTGTTGGGCCTCCAAGTACAGGCGTTTGTAGGACAGTAGCAAATTTCCCTCCAGTGGATGACCTAAGGTTTATCAATCTGTGGGAGGCGTAGGATGAATATGGTCTCTCTCAAACAACCCTGCAACCAAATAACAAAGAGTCTCTTGTGTCCCCAACACACCCAATACAATGGTAAATTGTATAGGTGCACTAGTTCGGCGAAGAGATGGTGATACAAGTGCAATATGGATGGTAGATATGAATATTTGTAATCTGAAATTGTAAAAACAGCAAGGTAACTGCAATGCTAGGTAACAAGGCCTAGGGTTCACACTTTCACTAGTGCAAGTGCAATATGGATGGTAGATATAGGTTTTTGTAATCTAAAAATATAAAAACAGCAAGGTAGCGAGTAACAAAAGTGAGCAAAACGGTATTGCAATGCTTCGAAACAAGGCCTAGGGTTCATACTTTCACTAGTACAAGTTCTCTCAACAATAATAACATAATTGGACCATATAACCATCCCTCAACATGCAACAAAGAGTCACTCCAAAGTCACTAATAGCGGAGAACAAACGAAGAGATTATTGTAGGGTACGAAACCACCTCAAAGTTATTCTTTCCGATCAATCCATTGGGCTATTCCTATAAGTGTCACAAACAACCCTAGAGTTCACAGTAAAATAACACCTTAAGACACACATCAACAAAAACCCTAATGTCACCTAGATACTCCAATCTAACCTCAAGTATCCGTGGGTATGATTATATGATATGCATCACACAATCTCAGATTCATCAATTCAAACCAACACAAAGAACTTCAAAGAGTGCCCCAAAGTTTCTACTGGAGAGTCAGGACGAATACTGTAACACCCACGATGCGGCTATATCTCCCACGTGTCGAAGCATGACTTAGAGGCATAACCGCATGGTGGTTTTGTCGCAAGAAGGGTCATCTTCACACAATCCCATGTAATGAACAAGAATGGGATAAAGAGAGTTGGCTTACAATCGCCACTTCACACAATACATAAATTAAGATCATACATCATTCAAAATACACTCATAGACCGGCTACGGTCAAGTTCAAATGAAAAGAAGACAACCCCAAATGCTAGATCCCCGATCGTCCCGACTGGGCACCCCTACTGATCATCTGGAAATGATACATAGTAACGACCAAGGGCCTCATCAAACTCCCACTTCAGCTCAATTGCGCCATCTGCGCTGGTATCCTCGGCACCTGCATCTGTTTTGGTAGAATCTGTGAGCCACGAGGACTCGGCAATCTCACACCCGCCAGATCAAGACTATTTAAGCTCATAGGTAGGTAAAGGGGGTAATATGGTGGAGCTGCGGCAAGCACTAAGCATATATGGTGGCTAACATACGCAAGTGAGAGCGAGAAGATAAGCAACACATCGGTCGAGAAGCTAGAAGAGATCAAGAAGTGATCCTGAAACTACTTACGTCAAGCATAACTCAAACCATGTTCACTTCCCGGACTCCGCCGAGAAGAGACCATCACGGCTACACACACAGTTGATGCATTTTAATGAAGTCAAGTGTCAAGTTATCTACAACCGGACATTAACAAATTCCCATCTGCCACATAACCGCGGGCACGGCTTTCGAAAGATTATATACCCTACAGGGGTGTCCCAACTTAGCCCATCACAATCTCTCACGGTCAACGAAGGATATACCTTCTCCCGGGAAGACTCGATCAGCCTCGGAATCCCGGTTCGCAAAACATTTCGACAATGGTAAAACAAGACCAGCAAAGCCGCCCGATGTGCCGACAAATCCCGATAGGAGTCGCACGTATCTCGTTCTCAGGGCACACCAGATGGGCAAGACGTCGGGTTGGTATAGACCCTGGTTGCCCAGGGGACGCCGGACATCGCCCAGGTTGGACCAACACTCGAAGGAGCACTGGCCCGGGGGGTAAATAAAGATGACCCTTGGGCTCACGAAAACCCAAGGGAAAAGGCTTAGGTGGCAAAAGGTAAAACCAAGGTTGGGCCTTGCTGGAGGAGTTTTATTCAAAGCGAACTGTCAAGGGGGTCCCATAAATCACCCAACCGTGTAAGAAACGCAAAATCAAGGAACATAACACCGGTATGACGGAAACTAGGGTGGCAAGAGTTGAACAAGTCACCAGGCATAAGGCCGAGCCTTCCACCCTTTACCAAGTATATAAGGTGCATTAATTAAACAGGAGATAATGTGATATCCCAAAATATCCATGTTCCGACCAGGAACAAACTTCATCTTCACTTGCAACTAGCAACGCTATAAGAGGGGCTGAGCAAAAACAGTGACATAGCCAAACAAGGGTTTGCTAGGACAGGATGGTTAGAGGTTTGTCATGGCAATAGGGAGGCATGATAAACAAAAGCAGGTAGAGCTAACATAGCGATAGAGCGAGTACTAGCAAGCAAAGATAGAAGTGATATCGAAGGTATGGTCATCTTGCCTGCAAGGTTCTCAGAGTTGTCGAAGTCTTGATCCTCATAAGCGTTCTCAACAAGTTCCTCGTGCACGTACTCGTCTCCCGGCTCTACCCAAAGCAAGAACACAAGCAAAGGAACCACAATAAATCACGGTGCAATGCACAAGCAACATGATGCAATACATGTCATGATATGCGAGATGTGATATGCAATGCAAATGCGTGCTTCGGGAGGAAAAAGGATGAACAAGGCATCAACTTGGCAAACCAAGTATGCCGCTGGAAAGATGAGGTGATTTCGGTTGAAATCGATATAAAGATCACCGGATTCGGGTGCACGGTTTGCAAATGACAAGCAAGACAAGATATGATGCAAACTGCTTAAAACAGCAACATGGCCACTTGGATGCAAAGTATGAATAAGCTATAGCACCAAAACATATGAACAAAATGCATAGCAGTGATGTACAGGAGATTCTCTACGAAACATGAACACTGAGCTCGATCTATAAACCACTAGAGCATGACTAAAATAGCATGGCAATAATACAAAAGATAACAGTTTCTACAGACTTAATGAAAATACTAGACATAGCAGAAACAGATTCAACATGGCATCTTTACAAGCTTGATTAACTCACTACCAGGCATGACATGGCATGGAACAAGTACTAGCATGGAGTAGGCATGAAAATGAAGCTATCCATGTGCAAAACAACCTCATAGCATGCTTGAAATAAACCACACAAAAATGACAAGACAACATCATGATGTAAAATGACATGTTCATGAACTTGCTCAAATGCAGAAACTAATGCCACCACTGGATTGGTGGGATTTTTCTACCCCAAAAACATATATAATATGTTGGGGTTGCTGTAGAAAAATCATCACAAGGGCACTAAGATAAAACCTGCCCTAAATGGAATATGACAGATTTGGCATTTTCCCTATTTGGAAACGTCCAAAAATGGACTTGCCCGAAATGGATAGATTCCATATGCCAAAAATGGAATATTCGCTGGTAAATAACAAAAATAAAAATAAAAATAAAGGAAAACAGGGGCTAAGGGAGGATGACAGGTGGGGCCACCCTGTCATACACACGGTTGATTGAAAAGCAGAAAAAGAGGGGGGAAAGATTTATGCACCCGCGAGGGATCGAACCCGGGATGCTGGGGTGTAGCCGAGTGGCTCGAGCCACTGGGCTAGGCATCGATGGCTGACAGAGGAGGGGGTTCTGCTCCTCTTACCTACTACTATAACGCCTATCAAAACAGAGGAAACAGAGGGAAGCCACGGCGCGACCTGAGGCGGCGGAGGGATCACCGGAGCAGCTCCGGCGACCTAACGGAGTGGCGGATGGGTGCTACGGGATCGCAAGAGGATCCCGCACTCGCGCTTGGAACGCACAACGTCCAACGGCGACGGAAACGCTGCCGGCGACGAGGTCCCGAGCGGGCGGCGACAAACTAAACCACAACGAGCCGCTGGGTTAAACAAGTGATAGAGAGCATGGTTCTACCCTACATGATACGACGATGCCGATGGACACGCGCAGAGATGCTAAGGGGGTCGGAGCACTCACCGGAGACGAGATCCGACGGCGGCAAGATCGGGTGCCCGCAGCGGCCGCGGTTAGAGCAAGCAAACGAGGGGGAAAAGGGGGTAGGAAGCTGAGCGAGCTCACCACAAGCACGGCGGTGCGCTTGGCTTGGCGGGAGGTGGACGAAGACGGCGATGGCGATGGTCGAACTCGTTCGGCGGCCGGGTTCGAAGACGAGGAAGAAGAGGTCGTTGCAGGGGCTCCGGCTCCACGTAGTCGACGACAGGGACGTAGTGGACGACGGGGAAGAAGAGGGACACGCTAGGCGGGGTAGAGGCTGAAGGAGAGCACGTCGGTGATGAGGACGCGCTCCCCGATGCGTTCGGGACGGCGATGGCGCGATCAACCTACCAGGAAACGGCGGCGGCGGACGAGGTAAACCCTAGGCGAAGCAGGGGACAAAGGATTGGGGCTTAAAAGGGCTAGGGCGAGCGGCGCAAGATCACGCGCGCTCGTGCTCGTGGTCCCCATGGCGACGACGAGAGGAGAGGGAAAAGGTGGGTGCGGGGAACAGGGGAGGCGCTGACGAGCGGGGCCAAACTAGCCACGTGGCGAGGGTCTAGCGGGGGTGCACGCTTGCGTGGGTGAGAAAAGGCAGGGAGGAGAAGGCCGAGCGGGCTGGCTGGCGCGATGGGCCAGCTTACGCGGTTAGCGAGTTGGGCCGGCCTGGGAGGCCGAGGCCCAGGGGGGCTGCTGCTGGCGAAAATGGTGATGCATTTTCCTTATTCCTTCAGGCAGAAAACAAAAGGAAAAGCATAGGGGAAAAGGAGAGGAGTTTGAGTATAAAGAAAATATTCTCAAGCTCCTGGAATTATCCACTATTTGAATAAATTGCATTGGGCATTTTTAGAGGTAGAAAAATAAGACAAGTTTGAATATAATTCGAACTTGTGTCATTTTTGAACCTGACCAAAACAACTTCAAATAAGGAGATATTTGACAGAGAGGTTTAGGGCATGGAGCAAGATTTACAGGGAGAAGCTGAACATTAAAAGAGAAAGGAAAATGGCACTTGGCAAAAGAGGAAGTAGAGGGAAGGAGGAGGTGGTGATGCAAGATTTATGCATTGAGCAAGCAACAACATAATATGTATGAGATCACAACATGCACGTGATGAGGATGGAATGCAAAATGACAAGAGGCACAAATGCAATATGGTAAGGTGAGCATGACAATGAAAAGAATAAACCACCTAACCAAACAAGAAGAGGCCAAACATGATAAAAACCCACAAGAATTGGATGAAGGACAAGTTGATATATTGCCCAATTGGGACATGTTACATCTGGGGTGTTACAACACTCCACCACTACAAGAGGATCTCGTCCCGAGATCTATGACTGAAAGAACTCCAGATATTCGGAACGGAGGTGATCCTCGCGCTCCCAGGTGGCTTCTCGGTCGGAATGGTGTGACCACTTCACTTTCAGGAATTTGATTGACTTGTTGCGAGTCTTGCGCTCGGTTTCTTCGAGAATAGCAACGGGGTGCTCATGATAAGAGAGATCTTCTTGGAGGTCGATATCTTCGAAGTTGATAGTGCGCTCAGGAGTCTTGAAGCACTTGCGAAGCTGTGATATGTGAAACACATCGTGCACATTTGCAAAGTTGGATGGAAGCTCAAGTTGATAGGCGAGGTCGGCTCTTTTGCCAATGATCTTGAAAGGACCCACATATCTAGGGGCAAGCTTCCCTTTGATACCGAAGCGACGAGTGCCTTTCATTGGAGAGACGCGGAGGTAGACATGGTCTTCGATTTCAAAAGCCAAGTCACGGTGCTTGCTATCATAGTAACTCTTTTGGCGCGATTGCGCGGCTTTGAGATTCTCATGAATGACTTTGCACATTTCTTCGGCTTCTGTGATCAAGTCATTGCCAAGAAGTTGGCGTTCACCTGTTTCAGACCAATTGAGAGGAGTACGGCACTTTCTGCCATAGAGAATTTCGAATGGGGCCTTGCCCGAACTCGCTTGGAAGCTGTTGTTGTAGGAGAACTCGGCATATGGAAGACAATCTTCCCACTTCATACCGAAAGAGATGACACAAGCCCTGAGCATATCTTCAAGAATTTGATTGACTCGCTCGACTTGGCCACTTGTTTGAGGATGGAAAGCTGTGCTGAAACGAATGTTGGTGCCCATGGCCGTCTGAAAGGAGTCCCAGAACTAAGAAGTGAAGATTCTTCCACGATCTGAAGATATCAATTGTGGAATGCCATGCAAGGAGACAATTCTGGAGGTGTATAGCTCTGCCAGCTGAGCTGCTGTGATAGATTATTTGATAGGAAGAAAATGAGCCACTTTGGTAAGCTTGTCAATGACAACGAAGATAGCATCATTTCCACGCTTGGACTTAGGAAAACCATTCACGAAGTCCATCTCGATATGGTCAAACTTCCATTCTGGAATAGCAAGAGGTTGGAGGAGACCAGCTGGTCGTTGGTGTTCTGCTTTCACTCTTCTGCACACATCACATTCATTCACGAATTGAGCAATTTCTCGCTTCATTCGAGTCCACCAATATGACCGCTTGAGGTCATGGTACATCTTTGTACTTCCAGGGTGAATGGATAGGAGGGAATTGTCTGCCTCATTCATGATGACTTTTCTTAGATCACCTTTTGGAACCACAATTCGATCCTCGAAGAAAAGAGTATCTTTGTCATCCAAGCGATAGCACTTGTATTTGGGAATGCCCTTGTCAATACCACGTTTCACCTTCTTCACCATGGTATCCAGGAGTTGTGCCTCACGAATTTGATCTTCCAAAGTAGGAGAGACTATGAGGTTGGCAAGAAAGCCTTGAGGAACAACTTGAAGATTCAGCTTGTGGAAAGCCTCACAAAGATCCGGTTGATATGGCTTGAGAATTAGACTGTTGCAATAAGCCTTTCTGCTCAGAGCATCTGCAATCACATTCGCCTTGCCAGGAGTATATTCGATACTCGGATTGTACTCTTGAATCATTTCGACCCATCGAGTTTGCCTGAGATTAAGGTTGGGTTGAGTGAAGATATACTTGAGGATCTTGTGATCGGTGAAAATGTCCACTTGCCTTCCCAATAAGAGATGTCTCCATGTTATCAATGCATGGACAACTGCCGCCAAGTCAAGATCGTGAGTGGGGTAGTTCTTTTCGTTGGGCTTCAACTGACGAGAGGTATAGGCCACAACTTTTTTCTCTTGCATCAACACAGCACCGAGACCTTGAAGGGAAGCGTCACAGAAAACTTCGAATGGCTTGGATTCATCAGGAGGAGTCAAAACAGGAGCTGTGACTAACTTCTCTTTGAGGGTGTTGAAAGCGACATCACACTCAGGCGTCCAGACATACTTGACATGCTTCTGGAGGAGGTTGGAAAGAGGCTTTGCAATCTTAGAGAAGTTCTCAACGAATCTTCGGCAATAGCTTGCAAGACCAAGAAAACTGCGGAGCTGTTTGACATTCTGAGGAGGTTCCCAATTCAGAACAGCGGACACCTTCACGGGACTAACTGCAATGCCCTTGGCAGAGATGATATGACCAAGGTAAAGAACTTCATCAAGCTAGAACTCACATTTGGAAAACTTCGCATAGAATTGATGCTCTCTGAGCTTGTCGAGCACCAATCGCAAATGTTTGGCATGATCCGACTTATTCTTGGAGAAGACCAAAATATCATCGAGATACACCAGAACGAATTCATTGGTGTAGGGGTTGAAGATAAAGTTCATCATGCGAGAGAACATTGGAGGAGCATTAACAAGGCCGAAAGACATGAAAGTATATTCATAAGAACCATAGCTTGTTCTGAATGTTGTCTTGGGAATATCTTGTTCACGAATGCGAATCTGATGATAACCCATACGAAGGTCAAGCTAGGAGAATACTTTAGCACCTTTGAGTTGCTCGAAAAGCTCATTGATGTTGGGAAGTGGATACTTGTTCTTGATTGTCTTCTTGTTCAATGGACGATAATCGACACAAAGTCGGTCCGTGCCATCCTTCTTCTGGACAAAAAGAACTCCACAACCCCATGGGGATGAACTCGGTCTGTTCAAACCCAGACGCTCTTGTTCATCGAGATGCTTCTTCAATTCCTTTAGCTCCTTGGGTCCAAGCTTGTATGGACGCTTGCAAACGGGTTTCGTTCCAGGCTCAAGATCAATAACGAACTCGACTGGCCGATGAGGAGGCATACCCGGAAGCTCTTCTGGAAAGACATGTTGGTACTCACAAACGACTGGAATCTGAGGAATAGCATCCAACTCGCCCTTCTCATTGAGAGAAAACAACCGAATGGGTTCATCACGAGCGGCATAGATGATAACATCCTCAGAAGTGTGTGTCAATTGAATTTGCCTGGTAGCACAATCAAGCTGAGCCTTGTGCTTAGAAAGCCAGTCCATCCCAAGAATTAGATCAATATCAGAGTCACCCAGAACCATTGGAGAAGATAGAAATCTATAATCGCCCATCTTGATAGAAACATCTGGAGCCATCATTTTGGTGTTCATGAATAAACCCGGAGAGGAAACTGCTATCGGCTTAGGTAGATCAACAATATGCAAATCGTGCATGGATGCAAAAGGCTTTGATATGAATGAAATAGAAGCACCCGAATCAAATAAAACTTTTGCAGGAATATCATTAACTGGAAGATTACCCATGATCACATCTGAAGAATCCTCTGCCTGAGCTGCATTCATCATGTTCACCTTTGCAGACTTTGGATTATGCTTGACCACTTCATTGCTTGAAGATCTCACAGGAGGAGGAGGAAGGCGCCTTTGATTGAAGCATTTGTTCGCGTACTGACCTTTCTGCTGGCACTTGTTGCAAGTCACTTCTGAGAGCGGACGATGATAAGGAGCACTTGACCTTGGAGCTTGAGGCTGAGACTTGTTCTGATAGCTTGGGTTGGGTGGGTGGGAAGATCCACGACCACCTGAGTTCTTCTGCTGGTAAGGCTGACGAAACGGAGGAGGAGGAAGGTAGAACTTCTGCTGTTTAGCTGCCACTTGTGAGGAAGAAGAAGATTGCACTGCATCCGTGATTCTCTTCTTAGAAGCCTCACACTTGAGCTGAGCACCTTCTTGCTTGAGTGCCATATTGTAGAATTGATCAAACTGAGTAGGCTCAACAAGAACGAGAGCTAACTGCAGATCCTCTCTAAGGCCACCTCTGAATTGATAGATCATACTCTTCTCATCACGAACATCTTGCTTAGCAAAGCGAGCAAGTTTCTGAAACTGCTTGTTGTATTCGTACATTGACATGTTGCCTTGCTTGAGATTCTGGAACTCCTCACGCTTGCTCTCAACAACACTGGTAGGAATGTGGTGAGCTTTAAAGTCCCGATAGAAATCAGTCCAAGTAATCACTCGACCACCTCTGGAATCCTTGTATTGCTAGAACCAATCAGCTGCCTGATCCTTGAGCTGAAAAGAAGCGAACTTAACATAGTCCTCAGGCCTGACATTGCTGCATTCAAAATGCTTGTTGATATCCATGAGCCAATCATCGGCGTATGTGGCCTCGACACAGTAGCTGAAAGACTTCAGCTGATTTGCAAGGAATTGGTTGAGGGTAGGAAATAGAGGCTGATGATTGAACTGCTGAGGGAGTCCGGACTAGGGGGTGTCCGGATAGCCGAACTATCATCATCGGCCGGACTCCAAGACTATGAAGATACAAGATTGAAGACTTCATCCCGTGTCCGGATGGGACTTTCCTTGGCATGGAAGGCAAGCTTCGCGATACGGATATGTAGATCTCCTACCATTGTAACAGACTCTGTGTAACCCTAGCCCTCTCCGGTGTCTATATAAACCGGATGGCTTTAGTCCATAGGACGAACAACAATCATACCATAGGCTAGCTTCTAGGGTTTAGCCTCCTTGTTCTCGTGGTAGATCTACTCTTGTAACCCACATCATCAATATTAATCAAGCAGGACGTAGGGTTTTACCTCCATCAAGAGGGCCCGAACCTGGGTAAAAACATTGTGTCCCTCGTCTCCTGTTACCATCCGCCTAGACGCACAGTTCGGGACCCCCTACCCGAGATCCGCCGGTTTTGACACCGACATTGGTGCTTTCATTGAGAGTTCCTTTGTGTCGTCACCGATAGGCTCGATGGCCTCTTCGATCATCATCAACGACGTAGTCCAGGGTGAGACCTTCCTCCCCGGACAGATCTTCGTATTTGGCAGCTTCGGCCAATTTGCTTGGCCAGCTGGAGCAGATCGAAAGCTACGCCCCTGGCCGTCAGGTCAGATTTGGAAGTTTGAACTTCACGGCTGACATCCGCGGGGACTTGACCCTCGACGGATTCGAGCCACAGCCGAGCATGCCGTACTGTCACGATGTGCATGATTTAGCTCTGCAGCCGGACAGTACCCTGGAGGCCGCACTCGAAACCACTCCGATCTTCAATTCGGAGCCAGCTCCGCAGATCGAGGATGGATGCCTAGACACCGCCTCGGGGGCTGCAACCTCTACGGCGATAGAGCCGAACACTGATCTTGTCCCCCATGAAGCTCGTGACTCCGAGGTGCCGGACTCCTTGCCAGACTCCGGACCTCCCGCGCCCCATCCAGTCGAATCCGATTGGGCGCCGATCATGGAGTTCACCGGGGCGGACATCTTTCAACACTCACCTTTTGGCGACATCTTGAGTTCGCTAAAGTACCTCTCGTTATCAGGAGAGGCCTGGCCGGACTGCAGCCAGGATGGTTGGGATGCGGACGACGAAGAAATTCAGAGCCCACCCACCACCCACTTGGTAGCCACTGTCGACGATCTAACCGACATGCTAGATTACGACTCTGAGGACATCGACGGTATGGATGACGATGCCGGAGACGACCAAGAACCAGCGCCCACCGGGCACTGGAAAGCCACCTCTTCATACGACATATACATGGTGGATATCCCAAAGGATGGGAACGGTGAAGGAATAGCGGAGGATGACCCCTCCAAGAAACAGCCCAAGCGTCGGCGTCAGCGGCGCCGCTCTAAATCCCACCATAGCAAGAATGAGGATTCCGGCACCGGAGACAATAATACACCGGATAGCGCCGAAGACAACCCACTCCAGCAAGATCCAGCATAGGAGGAGGGGGGCGCCAGCCCTCATGAGAGAGCGGCCGAAGAAGAGGTAGAGGACTATATGCCTCCCTCCGGAGACGAGGCAAGCCTCGACAACGATGAATTCGTCGTGCCTGAGGATCCCGTCGAACAAGAGCGTTTCAAACGTAGGCTTATGGCCACGGCAAACAGCCTCAAGAAAAAGCAGCAGCAGCTTAGAGCTGATCAAGATCTGCTAGCCGACAGATGGACCGAAGTCCTCGCGGCCGAAGAGCATGAACTCGGACGCCCCTCCAAAAGCTACCCCAAACATAAGCTGCTCCCCCGATTAGAGGTGGAGGCATATGATCCCGCTTCACCAGGAGACAATACGGCTGATCGACCACCCCGTGGTCGCGACAGAGAGGCCTCAAGGCCCTTCACCAGACCCGTACCCCGGCATCGCTCGAAAAGCACAAGGCCACAGGGGAACACTCCGGACCTGCGAGACATATTGGAGGATAAGGCAAGACAATCAAGATCGATCTATGGATCACGTGGGCGCCCCACGATACGTGACGATCACCGTCACCCCGGACACAGTAAGTCCGGCCGGGCCGAACACAACAGACAAAGCTCTTTTGAGCTCCGTCGCGATATCGCCCAGTACAGAGGCGCCGCACACCCACTGTGCTTCACAGATGAGGTAATGGATCATCAAATCCCAGAAGGGTTTAAACCCGTCAATATTGAATCTTATGATGGCACAACAGACCCCGCGGTCTGGATCGAGGACTATCTCCTCCACATCCACATGGCCCGCGGAGACGATCTCCACGCCATCAAATATCTCCCACTAAAACTTAAAGGACGAGCCCGGCACTGGCTTAACAGCTTGCCAGCAGAGTCAATCGGGAGTTGGGAGGACCTGGAAGCCGCATTCCTCGATAACTTCCAAGGCACGTACGTGCGACCACCAGATGCAGATGACCTAAGCCACATAATTCAGCAGCCATACGAATCGGCCAGACAATTCTGGACACGGTTCTTAACCAAGAAAAACCAAATCGTCGATTGTCCGGATGCCGAGGCCCTCACGGCCTTCAAGCATAACATCCGCGACGAATGGCTTGCCCGGCACCTGGGACAGGAAAAGCCAAAATCCATGGCAGCCCTTACATCACTCATGACCCACTTCTGTGCGGGTGAGGACAGCTGGCTAGCACGCAGCAACAACCTCAACAAAAATTCTGGCAGTCCGGATATCAAGGACCGTAGTGGCAGGTCGCGTCGCAACAAAAACAAACGCCGCATTAATGGCGATAACAGTGAGGATACGGCAGTCAATGCCAGATTCAGAGCTTCTAAACCCGGTCATCGAAAAAAGCCATTCAAAAGAACAACTCAGGGTCCGTCCAATTTGGACCGAATTCTCGACCGCTTGTGCCAGATACATGGCACCCCTGAAAAGCCAGCTAACCACACCAATAGGGACTGTTGGGTGTTCAAGCAGGCAGGAAAGTTAATTGCCGAAAACAGCGACAAGGGGCTACATAGCGACGACGAGGAAGAGACCCGACCGCCGAACAATAGAGGACAGAAGGGTTTCCCCCCACAGGTGCGGACGGTGAACATGATATATGCTACGCACATACCCAAAAGGGAGCGGAAGCGTGCACTCAGGGATGTATACGCGATGGAGCCAGTTGCCCCGAAGTTCAATCCATGGTCCTCTTGCCTGATCACCTTTGACCGAAGGGACCACCCCACCAGCATTCGCCATGGTGGGTTCGCCGCATTGGTTCTAGACCCAATCGTCGATGGATTTCATCTCACCAGAGTCCTGATGGACGGCGGGAGCAGCCTAAACCTGCTTTATCAGGACACGGTGCGCAAAATGGGCATAGACCCCTCAAGGATTAAACCTACCAAGACGACCTTCAAAGGCATCATACCAGGTGTAGAAGCCAATTGTACAGGCTCAGTTACACTAGAAGTAGTATTCGGATCCCCGGATAACTTCCGAAGTGAGGAGTTAATCTTCGACATAGTCCCGTTCCGCAGCGGCTATCATGCCTTCCTCGGACGTACCATGTTCGCAAAGTTCAACCCGGTGCCACACTACGCATACCTCAAGCTCAAGATGCCAGGCCCTAGAGGAGTCATCACGGTCAATGGAAACACTGAACGCTCCCTCCGAACGGAGGAACATACAGCGGCTCTCGCGGCAGAAGTACAAAGCAGCCTTTTAAGGCAATTCTCGAGTCCGGCCGCCAAGCGGCCAGACACAGCTAAGCGTGCCCGGAGTAACCTACAACACGACCACCTGGCATGTTCCGAGCACGCGTAGTAGTGCGGCCCCAACCCCAGCCCCTGTAAAACATTAAGACAGACCCTTCGCATACTCCATTACGCTCTGAAGATACCATGGGCATGGGGCAAGGGGCTCGACCACGATAAGCCCAGACTGCGGCTCAACCGCACCAGGGGCTCTTAAGTGTGTCGTTTCTTTTTCTTTTCCTTTTAATTTTTACCTACAGGACTCCGTTCGTCAGAGGCCTTGTCCGGCAGCAGACATGCCGAACCCACGATGCAATAGCCAGGGAAGGAGAAAGGCTACAATGAAAATCCAGGTGGTCTCCATCATGAGCATTAAATCTGTTTTATGCATTATGCCGTAGCCTACCCCTAGAGGGGGACATGTTAAACAGTCCCATCCCTTGCTTACCGCACCACTTGTATCGTCCTGCACTTACAGCAGTTTTTATTGAATAAAGCAATGCAGCACATTTTTGCTTCTAATTGCATTTCTTTCTTACACATATGTTCATCTATGACATGTTGCATCCGTACGTTTTGGTACGGCTAAATACACCAGGGGCTTATGTTTCCCGCGTTATGGTGTGATAAGTCCGAACACTTTCACAAGTGCGGCACCCCGAACTTATAGCATTATATGCGTCGGCTCCGAATCATGTTCTTGGGTCAATAGTTGGGTTTGCCCGGCTCCCATGTTTTGGTACCTTACGTTCTGTTTTATCTGCTAAGGTAGCACTGGGAGAACCACTGCGATTGCGCCCCAGTTGAGCTGGGTCAACGCCTCAGTGGAGAAAGCTAAAACTGACCGTCATGATGAGGCGAGAGCTGGTCGCTGTTCGAGAGGTCCTTTGCGAGTCCCTAAAGACTTATGCCGCTTCGAGCGAGGAGCCGGATTCTGTCCGGCCAAGGCGTGGATAGCGCCCCAAATTTGGCCTTCTGAAAACTAGGGGCTTCGCCGAAATTTAAAATTATAGAATTCTATGGCTAAGTGAGAGTGTTCAAGCATTATAAGTCCGGTTGCCTTGTTCATTGTGTCGAGCGCCTCCCTAGATGGACCCAAAAATGGGAACAAGAGCACTCGAGTTTATCCCGAACACCCCAGCACTCGTGGCATGGGGGCTGAAGTCGATGACTTGCCATCTCTCAGATTTGATAAACAGCCACACAGAAGGTAATATTTTAAATTAACAAGCGTTGCTTAGCGCATATGAACCAAGTTTTTAGCGCACAGGATAACAAAATGCGAGTCTACTCAAATATTACATCTTTGGAGCACTCACCCGCAATAGTGCGGGCTCCCTTCAGCACACTCTTATAGTACATCTCGGGCGTATGATACTCCTTGCCCTCTGGTGGTGGGTCCGTCACAAGCTTCTGGGCATCCATCTTGCCCCACTGCACCTTTGCGCGGGCAAGGGCCCGACGGGCACCTTCAATGCAGGCGGAGTGCTTGATGACTTCAACCCACGGGCACGCATCCACCAGCCGCCGCACCAGGCCAAAGTAGCTCCCAGGCATGGCCTCCTTAGGCCACAGCCGAACTATGAGGCCCTTCATGGCCTGTTCGGTCGCCTTGTGGAGCTCGACCAGCTGCTTCAGTTGGTTCGCTAAGGGGCACCGGATGTTCGGCCTCAGCATACTGAGACCAGAAGACCTTCTCCGTCGAGCTCCCCTCCTCAGCCCGGTAGAATGCGGCAGCATCGGACACGCTGCAAGGAAGATCTGCGAACGCTCCTCGAGAGCTCCGAATCCGGGTAAGCGACAGGTAATTAACACTCACATGCTTATTTGCATGAAAAATGCCTTACCCGCTCCTATTTTCTTTACCGCCTCGATCTCCTGGAGGGCCTTGTAGGCTTCGGCCTTAGCGGCTTTGGCACTCTCAAGAGCCGTTTCAAGCTCAGACTCTCGAGTCTTCGAGTCACGCTCTAGACTCTCATGTTTCTTCACGAGATCCTGGAGCTCTTGTTGTACCTCTGCCACCCGCGCCTCCTATATCTCTCGCTCGGTGCGCTCCGCGGCCGCATGGCGTTCGGCCGCGGCCACCGCCTCCTTCAGGGTCGCCACCTTGTTAGTGGCCCCTGCAATACCCCAGTTATCCTTGTCATTTTTCTTGCAACCAAATCCTTTTCTGTAAGGTACAATTTTCATAAGGTATTACTCACCTTCTTTTTCCTCGAGCTGCTTCTTGGCATGGCCGAGCTCGTTCTCGGACCGGTCGAGGTTTTCCTTCAAAGTATTGACCTCTGCAGTCAGTGCGGCAGAGGTCAGCAGCACAGCCTGCAATCCCATATTGACATATTTTCATGACTCCTGCGTTTATCTTTCTAAAGATCCTCAGTCCGGCTTTTCTTTCCGAACACCGAACCGAGCATCAGGGGCTACTGTCTATGCGGTACCATTTTACATATATTGAAATTCTTACCTCAAAGCCTGTTAGAAGGCTGCTGCAGGCTTCGGTCAGCCCGTTCTTGGCGAGCTGAACTTTCTGAATCACCGCACTCATAACAGTGTGGTGTTCCTCTTCAATAGAGGCGCTATTGAGCGCCTCCAGCAAATTATCCGGCACCTCCGGTTGGACGGAGGCAGCCGGCGTCGCGGTCTTGCCCTTCTTACGAAGGGGTCGCCCGCCGGACTCCGGAGCCACTATGGGTTCCGGGACTGAGTCCGGTGCATAGTCCGGGAGGTTGTCCTGCGACACCTCCGGGGCCCTCTCCTCCTGGTGGGTCCCTTCCTGGGATCCCACCTCGGCATCGTTCGCATCACGGGTGGTGGAGGCAGTCGGAAGAGAATCCATATCCGACACCCCTAAGGACCCGCTCGACGAAGTGGGGAGATCATCCCTAGGCGGACTGCAGGGTTGTATGCGGCATTAGAAAGACATAACGTGGCGGAAAACGAAAACCTTGAAGTTATTCGGGAGTCCAAATACTTACGATCTCGCCAGAGGCTTGGCCCTCGGAGGCCAGTCCTCGTCGTCGTCACTGGCGTTGGCGGAACAGTCCGGGGGAAGAGTTTTTCCCCTCTTGGACCCTTCGGCCTCCCTTGTTGGGGAGGCCTTCCTTTTCTTCCCTTCCCCCGCTGGGGGAGAGGCTTTCTTCTTCTCCTCCTCGCCTTGATGGGAGGAGTCAGCCTCGGATTCATCGTCCGATAGCACCTGAAAACGGGAACTCTTCCGAGTCCCCGTGGCCTTCTTCTTGGCCTTCTTCTCCGGCACCATGTGGGGTGCCGGAGCCAGCAGCCCCGTCAGGCGGGCGTCAGCTAGGTCCTCTGGCAATGGGGCCGGATAGATAGCCTGTGCGGCCTTCTTCAGCCAGTCCTATCAAAGGAAAGGGAGTTTAGATCCCGCATAGAGTCAAACTATGAATAACAAGCATCCCATAAAGGACAATATCACTTACCTCGTCGGCTGGACGCTGCGAGCTGAATCCGCGATCTTCGGTAGCGGATGCGGGAGCCTCGGCGCCCTTGAACAACACCTTCCAGACCTCTTCGTACATCGTGTCGAAGAGCCCATTCAAAGTCTGGTGCTGCGCCAGATCGAACTCCCACATATTGAAGCCCCGTCGTTGGCACAGGAGAATCTGGCGGATGAGCATGACCTGGACTACGTTGACAAGCTTGAGCTTCTTGTCCACCAGCTTTTTGACGCAGGCTTGGAGTCCGGTCAGCTCCTCCGAATCGCCCCGAATCCGGCCGCTCTCTTTCCAGGAAGTGAGCCGTGTGGGGATGCTGGATCTGAATTCAGGGGCCGCTGCCCATTCGGGATCACGCGGCTCGGTGATGTAGAACCACCCCGATTGCCACCCCTTGATGGTTTCCACAAAGGTGCCCTCCAGCCACGTAACGTGGGACATCCTGCCCACCATGGCGCCTCCGCACTCCGCTTGGCTGCCCTTCACAACCTTCGGCTTGACACTGAAGGTCTTGAGCCACAAGCCGAAGTGGGGCTGGATGCAGAGGAAGGCCTCACACACGACGATAAACGCCGAGATGTTGAGAATAAAATTCGGGGCCAGATCGCGGAAATCTAGGCCGTAGTAGAAAATGAGCCCCCGGACAAAGGGACGAAGTGGGAAGCCCAGTCCGCGGAGGAAATGGGGAAGGAATACTACCCTCTCATGGGGCCTCGGGGTGGGGATGAGCTCTCCCTCGTTGGGGAGCCGATGCGCGATGTCACTGGACAAGTATCCGGCGCTGCGCAGCTTCTGGATATGCCCCTCCGTGATGGAGGAGGCCATCCATTTGCCTCCCGCTCCGGACATATTTGGAGAAGGTTGAGGTGAGATGTGCGGGCTTGGGCGCTAGAGCTCGAGTTCGCAGAGATGGATAAGCCGAGGAAGAAGGAGCAGGTAAAAAGGTTGGATCTTTATTCCTTATATGGGCGGACAGAAACACGCGTCCCCACCGGCCTGGTAAAACTCGCTTATCTCCCAAGCGTCACAATCAATGGCGTGGTTAGGTTACCCATGTCCGTATTGATGGGAATCCCGGAATAAGGGGAACACGATCTCTGCTTCGACAAGACGTGCCAAGGAAACCGCCTCGCTAAACGCGCTGAGGTGGAACAATGAAAACAATTCGAGTAAAGGCTTGGAAGTGGTGTGACGTTACGCCACAGAATACGTCAGCAGATTGATCTTGTGTAATATTATTCTCTCTATGCTGGTATGTGGAATTTATTTTTGCAGAGCCGGGCACTATCCTGGTGTTCACAATCTTCTATAAATTATTCGGAGGAGGAACCCGCCTTGCAATGCCGAAGACAATATGCGCGCCGGACACGTCGTCATTGAAGCCTGGTTCAGGGGCTACTGAGGGAGTCCCGGACTAGGGGGTTTCCGGATAGCCGAACTATCATCTTCGGCCGGACTCCAAGACTATGAAGATACAAGATTGAAGACTTCGTCCCATGTCCGGATGGGACTTTCCTTGGCGTGGAAGGCAAGCTTGGCGATACGGATATGTAGATCTCCTACCATTGTAACCGACTCTGTGTAACCCTAGCCCTCTCCGGTGTCTATATAAACCGGATGGCTTTAGTCCATAGAACAAACAACAATCATACCATAGGCTAGCTTCTAGGGTTTAGCCTCCTTGATCTCGTGGTAGATCTACTCTTGTAACCCACATCATCAATATTAATCAAGCAGGACGTAGGGTTTTACCTCCATCAAGAGGGCCCGAACCTGGGTAAAAACATCGTGTCCCTCGTCTCCTGTTACCATCCGCCTAGACGCACAGTTTGGGACCCCCTACCCGAGATCCACCGGTTTTGACACCGACAACTGCCCTTGACCTTGATTCCCTTGGTTGCCTTGGCCTTGGTTGCGCTCTTGCATGAGCTGGATCATCATCTGGGCATTGGCGTTTGTGGCTGCCATCAAAGCTTGTCATGCCTCCGGAGGCGGAGGTGGAGGTGGAGGGTTCGCCTGACTCCCATCATTGCGTTCCGGATTCTGACGCGTTGGCGGAGCCATCCTGAGAGGGTGACATCCGTTAGCGTCTTGATAGACAGATAGACAAGTTGAATCAACGGATAGAAATTGCAACATATAGTCTTCACAATAAACATTCGAACAAGGATGCACGAACGAATTCCAAAGCAAACATCGCACGTCCATTAAGGTGAGAAGCCACTTGAATAGAGATTGATGAATTTAATAAACAAGGTACAACTGGAACAAATAAGTGGTAAGGATTACCCAATCACAAACCAAACATCTGCGGGAAGAAATGCTAGAGCTACTTGAATCCCACCTATAAACTCCCGAAACTTTCTGGTTGTGCAATCAGGTGTTGGGGATACAGGGGAAGCAATATATCTCACCCAAACTAACAATCCCTACATCCAGTTGTATCCATCCGTCAACACATAACCAAGAAACCTTCGGAAATCGTGTACCTCAACCTTCGAAAAGCATCCGTTATACGAGTTATGGCAATACTCCTGAACTCCCGCCCCAGTACTGGGTGGCGTCGAGGTTATCTCACCAACAACTGCATAAAAGAGATTTTCGATGTCGGCAAAACTCAGGTATTCCAGAACTGCAACGATAAAATTGTGACGACAACACCTCAGAGCTCAACTCCCCGGGTCAAAGCCACAAAAATAGACAGGAGGCACCAAGAACAATGTTCTCGTCACAAAACTATCGGAACGATTCCAAGATACCCGCGTGATCCTTAAAAAAAATTTAGTGAAATTTGAGGAGAGGAAAGTCAAAACATCTACGTCAGGAGACCTCACGAGAGCGACGAAGGGACTGAGGAGTAAAAAGAATCCTACTCTCCGATATATATAATCCTAAGACTCAAAACATTTTTTGTTATAGACTCAACATCGCCAGCAAACAATCAAGCAGGGGGCTCCTAAGTCGGGGATGGCTCTGATTACCAACTTGTAACACCCACGATGCGGCTATATCTCCCACGTGCCGAAGCATGACTTAGAGGCATAACCGCATGGTGGTTTTGTCGCAAGAAGGGTCATCTTCACACAATCCCATGTAATGAACAAGAATGGGATAAAGAGAGTTGGCTTACAATCGCCACTTCACACAATACATAAATTAAGATCATACATCATTCAAAATACACTCATAGACCGGCTACGGTCAAGTTCAAATGAAAAGAAGACAACCCCAAATGCTAGATCCCCGATCGTCCCGACTGGGCACCCCTACTTATCATCTGGAAACGATACATAGTAACAACCAAGGGCCTCATCAAACTCCCACTTCAGCTCAGTTGCGCCATCTGCACTGGTATCCTCGGCACCTGCATCTGTTTTGGTAGAATCTGTCAGCCACGAGGACTCAGCAATCTCACACCCGCGAGATCAAGACTATTTAAGCTCATAGGTAGGTAAAGAGGGTAATATGGTGGAGCTGCGGCAAGCACTAAGCATATATGGTGGCTAACATACGCAAGTGAGAGCGAGAAGAGAAGCAACACATCGGTCGAGAAGCTAGAAGTGACCAAGAAGTGATCCTGAAACTACTTACGTCAAGCATAACTCAAACCGTGTTCACTTCCCGGACTCCGCCGAGAAGAGACCATCACGGCTACACACACAGTTGATGCATTTTAATGAAGTCAAGTGTCAAGTTATCTACAACCGGACATTAACAAATTCCCATCTGCCTCATTACCGCGGGCACGGCTTTCGAAAGATTATATACCCTGCAAGGGTGTCCCAACTTAGCCCATCACAAGCTCTCACGGTCAACGAAGGATATACCTTCTCCCGGGAAGACCCGATCAGCCTTGGAATCCCGGTTCACAAAACATTTCGACAATGGTAAAACAAGACCAGCAAAGCCGCCCAATGTGCCGACAAATCCCGATAGGAGTCGCACGTATCTCATTCTCAGGGCACACCGGATGGGCAAGACGTCGGGTTGGTATAGACCCTGGTTGCCCAGGGGACGCCGGACATCGCCCAGGTTGGACCAACACTCGAAGGAGCACTGGCCCGGGGGGGTAAATAAAGATGACCCTTGGGCTCACGAAAACCCAAGGGAAAAAGGCTTAGGTGGCAAATGGTAAAACCAAGTTTGGGCCTTGCTGGAGGAGTTTTATTCCAAGCGAACTGTCAAGGGGGTCCCATAAATCACCCAACCGTGTAAGGAACGCAAAATCAAGGAACATAACACCGGTATGGCGGAAACTAGGGCGGCAAGAGTGGAACAAGTCACCAGGCATAAGGCCGAGCCTTCCACCCTTTACCAAGTATATAAGGTGCATTAATTAAACAGGAGATAATGTGATATCCCAAAATATCCATGTTCCGACCAGGAACAAACTTCATCTTCACCTGCAACTAGCAACGCTATAAGAGGGGCTGAGCAAAAGCGGTGACATAGCCAAACAAGGGTTTGCTAGGACAGGATGGTTAGAGGTTTGACATGGCAATAGGGAGGCATGATAAACAAAAGCAGGTAGAGCTAACATAGCGATAGAGCGAGTACTAGCAAGCAAAGATAGAAGTGATATCGAAGGTATGGTCATCTTGCCTTCAAGGTTCTCAGAGTTGTCGAAGGCTTGATCCTCGTAAGCGTTCTCAACAGGTTCCTCGTGCACGTACTCGTCTCCCGGCTCTACCCAAAGCAAGAACACAAGCAAAGGAACCACAATAAATCATGGTGCAATGCACAAGCAACATGATGCAATACATGTCATGATATGCGAGATGTGATATGCAATGCAAATGCGTGCTTCGGGAGGAAAAAGGATGAACAAGGCATCAACTTGGCAAACCAAGTATGCCGCTGGAAAGATGAGGTGATTTCTGTTGAAATCAATATAAAGATCACCGGATCGGGTGCACGGTTTGCAAATGACAAGCAAGACAAGATATGATGCAAACTGCTTAAAACAGCAACATGGCCACTTGGATGCAAAGTATGAATAAGCTATAGCACCCAAACATATGAACAAAATGCATAGCAGTGATGTACAGGAGATGCTCTACGAAACATGAACACTGAGCTCGATCTATAAACCACTAGAGCATGACTAAAATAGCATGGCAATAATGTAAAAGATAACAGTTTCTACAGACTTAGTGAAAATACTAGACATAGCAGAAACAGATTCAACATGGCATCTTTACAAGCTTGATTAACTCACTACCAGGCATGACATGGCATGGAACAAGTACTAGCATGGAGTAGGCATGAAAATGAAGCTATCCATGTGCAAAACAACCTCATAGCATGCTTGAAACAAACCACACAAAAATGACAAGACAACATCATGATGTAAAATGACATGTTCATGAACTTTCTCAAATGCAGAAACTAATGCCACCACTGGATTGGTGGGATTTTCTACCCCAAAAACATATATAATATGTTGGGGTTGCTGTAGAAAAATCATCACAAGGGCACTAAGATAAAACCTGCCCTAAATGGAATATGATAGATTTGGCATTTTCCCTATTTGGAAACGTCCAGAAATGGACTTGCCCGAAATGGATAGATTCCATATGCCAGAAATGGAATATTCGCTAGGAAATAACAAAAATAAAAATAAAAATAAAGGAAAACAGGGGCTAAGGGAGGATGACAGGTGGGGCCACCCTGTCATACACACGGTTGATTGAAAAGCAGAAAAAGAGGGGGGAAAGATTTATGCACCCGCGGGGGATCGAACCCGGGATGCTGGGGTGTAGCCGAGTGGCTCGAGCCACTGGGCTAGGCGTCGATGGCTGACAGAGGAGGGGGTTCTGCTCCTCTTACCTACTGCTATAGCGCCTATCAAAACAGAGGAAACAGAGGGAAGCCACGGCGCGACCTGAGGCGGCGGAGGGATCACCGGAGCAGCTCCGGCGACCTAACGGAGTGGCGGATGGGTGCTACGGGATCGCAAGAGGATCCCGCACTCGCGCTTGGAATGCATGACGCCCAACGGCGACGGAAACGCTGCCGGCGACGAGGTCCCGAGCGGGCGGCGACAAACTAAACCACGACGAGCCGCTGGGTTAAACAAGTGACAGAGAGCACGGTTCTACCCTACATGATACGACAATGCTGATGGACACGCGCAGAGACACTAAGGGGGTCGGAGCACTCGCCGGAGACGAGGTCCGACGGCGGCGAGATCGGGCGCCCGCGGCGGCCGCGGTTAGAGCAAGCAAACGAGGGGGGAAAGGGGGCAGGAAGCTGAGCGAGCTCACCACAAGCACGACGGTGCGCTTGGCTTGGCGGGAGGTGGACGAAGACGGCGAAGGCGATGGTCGAACTCGTTCGGCGGCCGGATTCGAAGACGAGGAAGAAGAGGTCGTTGCAGGGGCTCCGGCTCCACGTAGTCGACGACGGGGACGTAGTGGACGATGGGGAAGAAGAGGGACACGCTAGGCGGGGTAGAAGCCGAAGGAGAGCACACCGGTGACGAGGACGCGCTCCCCGATGCGTTCGGGACGGTGATGGCGCGATCGATCTGGTGGCTAAACCTACCAGGAAACGGCGGCGGCGGACGAGGGAAACCCTAGGCAAAGCAGGGGACAAAGGATTGAGGCTTAAAAGGGCTAGGGCGAGCGGCGCGAGCTCACGCGTGTTCGTGCTCGTGGTCCCCATGGCGACGGCGACAGGAGAGGGAAAAGGTGGGTGCGGTGAACAGGGGAGGCGCTGACGAGCGGGGCCAAACTAGCCACGTGGCGAGGGTCTAGCAGGGGTGCACGCTTGCGTGGGTGAGAAAAGGCAGGGAGGAGAAGACCGAGCGGGCCGGCTGGCGCGATGGGCCAGCTGACGCAGTTAGCGAGCTGGGCCGGCCTGGGAGGCCGAGGCCCAGGGGGGCTGCTGCTGGCAAAAATGCTGATGCATTTTCCCTATTCCTTCAGGCAGAAAACAAAAGGAAAAGCACAGGGGAAAAGGAGAGGAGTTTGAGTATAAAGAAAATATTCTAAAGCTCCTGGAATTATCCACTATTTGAATAAATTGCATTGGGCATTTTTAGAGGTAGAAAAATAAGACAAGTTTGAATATAATTCGAACTTGTGTCATTTTTGAACCTGACCAAAACAACTTCAAATAAGGAGATATTTGACAGAGAGGTTTAGGGCATGGAGCAAGATTTACAGGGAGAAGATGAACATTAAAAGAGAAAGGAAAATGGCACTTGGCAAAAGAGGAAGTAGAGGGAAGGAGGAGGTGGTGATGCAAGATTTATGCATTGAGCAAGCAACAACATAATATGTATGAGATCACAACATGCACATGATGAGGATGGAATGCAAAATGACAAGAGGCACAAATGCAATATGGTAAGGTGAGCATGACAATGAAAAGAATAAACCACCTAACCAAACAAGATGAGGCCAAACATGATAAAAACCCACAAGAATTGGATGAAGGACAAGTTGATATATTGCCCAATTGGGACATGTTACATCTGGGGTGTTACAAATACGTGTGCCAACCCCTATGCATAAGTTCACAAGCTCACTGAACCCGCAAGTTGATCACCAAAACATACATCAAGTGGATCACATGAATATCCCATTGTCACCACAGATGAACACATGCAAGACATACATCAAGTGTTCTCAAATCCTTAAAGACACAATCCGTTAAGATAACTTCAAAGGGAAAACTCAATCCACTACAAGAAAGTAGAGGGGGAGAAGCATCATAAGATCCAACTATAATAGCAAAGCTCGCGGTACATCAAGATCGTGCCAAGTCAAGACCACGAGAGAGCGAGAGATCAAACACATAGCTACTGGTACATACCCTCAGCCCCGAGGGTGAACTACTCCCTCCTCGTCATGGAGAGCGCCGGGATAATGAAGATGGCCACCGGTGATGGATCCCCCCTCCGGCAGGGTGCCAGAACAGGGTCAGGATTGTTTTTTCGTGGCTACAGAGGCTTGCAGCGGCGGAACTCCCGATCTAGGTTTCTTTTCAGGGGTTTCTATATATATAGGAATTTTTGGCGTCGGTTTCACATCAGGGGGGGGGGGGTCTCCGAGTCATCCACGAGGTAGGGGGTGCGCCCAGGTGGTAGGGCGCGCCCTCCATTCTCATGGATGGCTCGGGACTCTTCTGGCCCAACTCTTTTGCTTCGGGGGCTTCTTCTGGTCCATAAAAAATCTCCAAAAATTGGCATGTCAATTGGACTCCATTTGCTATTCCTTTTCTGTAAAACTCCAAAACAAGGAAAAACAGAAACTGGCACTGGGCTCTAGGTTAATAGGTTAGTCCCAAAAATCATATAAAATAGCATATAAATGCCTCCCTCCCATGGCTCATATCTTCCCTCGGGGGTTCCGGTAACCCCCCCCCCCCGGTACTTCGATATGTACCCGATACATTCCGGAACACATCCGGTGTCCGAATACTATCATCCAATATATCAATCTTTACCTCTCGACCATTTTGATACTCCTCGTCATGTACGTGATCTCATACGGGACTCCAAACAACATTCGGTCACCAACTCACATAACTTATATAATACCAATCGTCATCAACCGTTAAGCGTGCGGACCCTATGGGTTCGAGAACTATGTAGACATGACCGAGACACCTCTCCGGTTAATAACCAATAGCGGAACCTGGATGCTCATATTGGCTCCCACATATTATATGAAGATCTTTATCGGTCGAACCGGTATGACAACATACGTTATTCCCTTTGTCATCAGTATGTTACTTGCCCGAGATTTGATCGTCGGTATCTTCATACCTAGTTTAATCTCATTACCGGCAAGTCTATTTACTCATTCTGTAATGCATCATCATGCAACTAACTCATTAATCACATCACTTGCAAGGCTTCATATGATATGCATTACCGAACCTAGAGATACCTCTTCGATACTCAGAGTGACAAATCCTAATCTTGATCTATGCCAACCCATCAAACACCTTCGGAGATACCAGTAGAGCATATTTATAATCACCCGGTTACGTTGTGACTTTTGATAGCACACAAGGCATTCCTCCGGTATCCGGGAGTTGCATAATATCATTGTCGGAGGAATATGTATTTAACATGAAGAAAGTAGTAGCAATAAAACTGAACAATCATTTATGCTAAGCTAACAGATGGGTCTTGTCCATCACATCATTCTCCTAATGATGTGATCCCGTTCATCAAATGACAACACATGTCTATGGTTAGGAAACTTAACCATCTTTGATCAACGAGCTAGTCTAGTAGAGGCTTACTAGGGACACAATGTTTTGTCTATGTATTCACACATGTATCAAGTTTCCGGTTAATACAATTCTAGCATGAATTATAAACATTTATCATGAAATAAGGAAATGTAAAATAAGAACTTTGTTATTGCCTCTAGGGCATGTTTCCTTCATTTAGTGGGTAGCGATTGTTTAGCCAAGCGCCACAAGAACATCTTTATCTTAGCTGGAACTTGGGTATTCCACAGTTGCTTCCAAGATTTTTCCTCCATGTGAGCGCTGGACGAGCTGGATGATCCCTCTAGCCAAGCTTCTCTTATCTGTCTGGTCGCCACGAGCATTATGTAAGCTGGTCGGACTGAAAAGGAGCTATTTCTCTCAAAGTTCTAAGCCCAATAGTCATCAATATTCCTCATGCATATAGGGATGGCCATGATTGCAGGGACATCAATAGGTAGGAAGGTTTGTTCGATGCGTTGTCTATCCCACTTTGCCGAGGTGGGATCGATGAAATCTGCCGCAAGCTTCAGGGGATTCGTCACCCTGCTTCTAAAGGGACGTAACATCTCGTTCCTGGGAATCCAGTTCTCCACCCAAACATTTGTGGTAGTTCCATTGCCTATCTTCTTAATGATTCCCTGTTTGAGAATTTCGACCCCTTCAATGACCGCCCTCCAAATTTGGCTAGGATGAGACCCAATGGTTGTTGGGGAGCGTAGCAGAAATTCAAAATTTTCCTACGAGTCACCAAGATCTATCTATGGAGAGACTAGCAATGAGAGAGAGGGGAGTGCATCTACATACCCTTGTAGATCGCTAAGCGGAAGCGTTCAAGAGAACGGGGTGGAAGGAGTCTTACTCGTCGTGATCCAAATCACCAGAGATCCTAGTGCCGAACGGACGGCACCTCCGCGTTCAACACACGTATAGCCCGGTGACATCTCCCATGCCTTGATCCAACAAGGAGAGAGGGAGAGGTTGGGGAAGACACCGTCTAGCAGCAGCACGACAGCGTGGTGGTGGTGGAGGAGCGTGGTATTCCAGTAGGGCTTCGCCAAGCACCACAAGAGATGAGGAGGGAGAGAGGTAGGGCTGCGCCAGGGAGAGGTCAAAAACTCATATGTTGGCAGCCCCAAAGACCTCAACTATATATAGGGGAGAGGGAGAGAGCTGCGCCCCCTCTAGGGTTCCCACCCCAAGGGGTGCGGCAGCCCCTAGATCCCATCTAGGGTGCGGCCAAGGGGGGAGAGGGGGAAACTTGCCCCCCAAGCAAGGTGGAGGCGCCCCCTCCCCAAACCCTAGGCGCCTTGGGCCTTAGTGGGGGGGCGCACCAGCCCACCTGGGGCTGGTCCCCTCCCACACTTGGACCATGCAGCCCTCTCGGGCCGGTGGTCCCACTTGGTGGACCCCCTGGACCCTCCTGGTGGTCCCGGTACGTTACCGATATCACTCGAAACTTTTCCGGTGACCAAAACAGGACTTCCCATATATAAATCTTTACCTCCGGACAATTCTGGAACTCCTCGTGACGTTCGGGATCTCATTCAGGACTCCGAACAACATTCGGTAACCACGTATATCTATTCCCTATAACCCTAGTGTCATCGAACCTTAAGTGTGTAGATCCTACGGGTTCGGGAACCATGCAGACATGACCGAGACGTTCTCTGGTCAATAACCAACAGTGGGATCTGGATACCCATGTTGGCTCCCACATGTTCCACGATGATCTCATCGGTTGAACCACGATGTCGAGGATTCAATCAATCCCGTATACAATTCCCTTTGTCTAGCGGTATAGTACTTGCCCGAGATTCGATCGTCGGTATCCCGATACCTTGTTCAATCTTGTTACCGGCAAGTCTCTTTACTCGTTCCGTAACACATCATCCCGTGATCAACCCCTTGGTCACATTGTGCACATTATGATGATGTCCTACCGAGTGGGCCCAGAGATACCTCTCCGTCACACGGAGTGACAAATCCCAGTCTCGATTCGTGCCAACCCAACAAACACTTTCGGAGATACCCGTAGTGCACCTTCATAGCCACCCAGTTATGTTGTGACGTTTGGTACACCCAAAGCATTCCTACGGTATCCGAGAGTTGCACAATCTCATGGTCTAAGGAAATGATACTTGACATTAGAAAAGCTTTAGCATACGAACTACACGATCTTTGTGCTAGGCTTAGGATTGGGTCTTGTCCATCACATCATTCTCCTAATGATGTGATCCCATTATCAATGACATCCAATGTCCATGGTCAGGAAACCGTAACCATCTATTGATCAACGAGCTAGTCAACTAGAGGCTTACTAGGGACATGGTGTTGTCTATGTACCCACACATGTATCTGAGTTTCCTCTCAATACAATTATAGCATGGATAATAAACGATTATCATGAACAAGGAAATATAATAATAATAACTAATTTATTATTGCCTCTAGGGCATATTTCCAACAGTCTCCCACTTGCACTAGAGTCAATAATCTAGGTCACATCGCCATGTGATTAACACTCACAGGTCACATCGCCATGTGACCAACATCCAAAGAGTTTACTAGTGTCACTAAACTAGTTCACATCATCATGTGATTAAGACTCAATGAGTTCTGGGGTTTGATCATGTTTTGCTTGTGAGAGAGGTTTTAGTCAACGGGTCTGCAACATTCAGATCCGTATGTACTTTGCAAATCTCTAGGTCATATTGTAAAGGCTGCTTCCACGCTCCACTTGGAGCTATTCCAAATGGTTGCTCCGCTATACATATCCGGTTTGCTACTCAGAGTCACTCGGATAGGTGTTAAAGCTTGTATCAATGTAACCCTTTACGCTGAACTCTTTATCACCTCCATAATCGAGAAACATGTCCTTATTTACTCCAAGGACAATTTTGATCGCTGTCCAATGATCCCCATTCCTGGATCATTCTTGTACCCCTTGACTGACTCATGGCAAGGCACACTTCCGGTGCGGTACATAGCATGGCATACTATAGAGCCTACGTCTGAAGCATAGGGGACGACCTTCGTCCTTTCTCTCTCTTCTGCCATGGTCGAGCTTTAAGTCTTAACTTCATACCTTACAAATCAGGCAAGAACTCCTTCTTTGACTGATCCATCTTGAACACCTTCAAGATCATGTCAAGGTATGTGCTCATTTGAAAGTACCATTTAGCGGATTTTGATCTATCCTCATAGATCTTGATGCTCAATGTTCAAGTAGCTTAATCCAGGTTTTCTATTGAAAAACACCTTTCAAACAACCCTATATGCTTTCCAAAAATTCTACATCATTTGCGATCAACAATATGTCAACAACATATACTCATCAGAAATTCTATAGTGCTCCCACTCACTTCTTTGGAAATACAAGTTTCTCATAAATTTTGTATAAACCCAAAATCTTTGATCATCTTGTCAAAGCGTACATTCCAACTCCGAGATGCTTACTCCGGTCCTTAGAAGGATTGCTGGAGCTTTGCATACTTGTTAGCGTCTTTCAGGATTGTCAAAACCTTCTGGTTGTATCACATACAACCTTTCCTCAAGAAAATTGTCGAGGAAACAATGTTTTGACATCCTATCTGCAAGATTTCATAAATAATGCAGTAACTGCTAATCCAATTCCAACAGACTCTTAGCATCGCTACGAGTGAGAAAGCCTCACCGTAGTCAACTCCTTGAACTTGTCGGAAAACATCTTAACGACAAGTCGAGCTTTCTTAATGGTGATACTTACCATCATTGTTCGTCTTCCTTTTAAAATCCATCTGTACCCAATAGCCTTATGACCATCAAGTAGTTCTGCCAAAGTCTACACTTTGTTTTCATACATGGATCCTCTCTCGGATTTTATGGCCTCGAGCCATTTGTCGGAATCCGGGCCCACCATCGCTTCTCCATAGCTCGTAGGTTCATTGTTGTATAGCAACATGACCTCCAAGACAGGATTACCGTACCACTCTGAAGCAGTACGCGTCCTTGTCATCCTACGAGGTTCGGTAGTGACTTGATCTGAAGTTTCATGATCACTATCATAAGCTTCTACTTCAATTGGTGTAGGTGCCACAGGAACAACTTCATGTGCCCTGCTACACACTAGTTGGAGTGATGGTTCAATAACCTCATCAAGTCTCCACCATCCTCCCACTCAATTCTTTCGAGAGAAACTTTTCCTCGAGAAAGGACCCGTTTCTAGAAACAATTACTTTTGCTTCTGGATCTGAGATAGGAGGTATACCCAACTGTTTTGGGTATCCTATGAAGATGCATTTTATCTTCTTTGGGTTCGAGCTTATCAACCTGAAACTTTTTCACATAAGCGCCGCAGCCCCAAACTTTTAAGAAACGACAACTTAGGTTTCTCCAAACCATAGTTCAAATGGTGTCGTCTCAACGGAATTACGTGGTGCCCTATTAAAGTGAGTGCGGTTGTCTCTAATGCCTAACCCATGAACGATAGTGGTAATTTGATAAGAGACATCATGGTACGCACCATGTCCAATAGGGTGCAACTATGATGTTCGGACACACCATCACACTATGGTGTTCCAGGCGGTATTAATTGTGAAACAATTTCCACAATGTCTTAATTTGCGTGCCAAAGCTCGTAACTCAGATACTCATCTCTATGATCATATCATAGACATTTTATCCTCTTGTCACGATGATCTTCAACTTCACTCTGAAATTACTTGAACCATTCAATAATTCAGACTTGTGTTTCATCAAGTAAATATACTCAGTATCTACTCAAATCATCCGTGAAGTAAGAACATAACGATATCCACTGCATGCCTCAGCACTCATTGGACTGCACACATCAAAATGTATTACTTCCAACAAGTTGCTTTCTTGTTCCATTTTACTGAAAATGAGGCTTTCAGTCCCATGTGGTATGATTTGCATGTCTCAAGTGATTCAAAATCGAGTGAGTCCAAACGGTCCATTTGCATGGAGTTTCTTCATGCATATTCACCAATAGACATGGTTCGCATGTCTCAAACTTTTCAAAAATGAGTGAGTCCAAAGATCCATCAACATGGAGCTTCTTCATACGTTTTATACCAATATGACTTACATGGCAGTGCCACAAGTAGGTGGTACTTGTCATTACTATCTTATATCTTTTGGCATGAACATGTGTATCACTACGATCGATATTCAATAAACCATTTATTTTAGGTGCAAGACCACCGAAGGTATTATTCAAATAAACAGAGTAACCATTATTCTCCTTAAATGAATAACCGTATTGCGATAGACATAATCCAATCATGTCTATGCCCAACGCAAACACCAAATAACAATTATTTAGGTTTAACGCCAATCTCGATGGTAGAGGGAGCACGTGATGCTTGATCACATCAACCTTGGAAACATTTCCAACACATATCGTCAGCTCACCTTTAGCTAGTCTCCGTTTATTCCGTAGCTTTTATTTCGAGTTACTAACACTTAGCAACTGAACCGGTATCTAATACCCTGGTGCTACTAGGAGTACTAGTAAAGTACACATTAACATAATGTATATCCAATATACTTCTATTGACCTTGCCAGCCTTCTCATCTACCAAGTATCTAGGGTAATTCTGCTCCAGTGGCTGTTCCCCTTATTACAGAAGCACTTAGTCTCGGGTTTGGGTTCAACCTTGGGTTTCTTCACTAGAGTAGCAGCTGATTTGCCGTTTCATAAAGTATCCCTTCTTGCCCTTGCCCTTCTTGAAACTAGTGGTTTCACTAACCATCAACAATTGATGTTCCTTCTTGATTTCTACATTCGCGGTGTCAAACATCGCGAATATCTCAAGGATCATCATATCTATCCTTGATATGTTATAGTTCATCATGAAGCTCTAGCAGCTTGGTGGCAATGACTTTGGAGAAACATCACTATCTCATCTGGAAGATCAACTCCCACTCGATTCAAGTGATTGTTGTACTCAGACAATCTGAGCACAAGCTCAACGATTGAGCTTTTCTACCTTAGTTTGCAGGCTAAGAAAATCGTCGGAGGTCTTATACCTCTTGACGTGGGCACGAGCCTGAAATCCCAATTTCAGCCCTCGAAACATCTCATATGTTCCGCGACGTTTCGAAATCGTCTTTGGTGCCTCAACTCTAAACCATTTAACTGAACTATCACGTAGTTATCAAAACATGTATGCCAGATGTTCGCAACATCCACAGACGACGTTCGAGGTTCAGCACACTGAGCGGTGCATAATGGACATAAGCTTTCTATGCAGCAATGAGGACAATCCTCAGTTTACGGACCCAGTCCGCATAATTGCTACTATCAACTTTCAACTAAATTTTCTCTAGGAACATATCTAAAACAGTAGAACTAAAGCGCAAGCTATGACATAATTTGCAAAAACCTTTTGACTATGTTCAGGATAATTAAGTTCATCTTATGAACTCCCACTCAGATAGACATCCCTCTAGTCATCTAAGTGATTACATGATCCGAGTCAACTAGGCCGTGTCCGATCATCACGTGAGACGGACTAGTCATCATCGGTGAACATCTTCATGTTAATCGTATCTACTATAGGACTCATGCTCGACCTTTCGGTCTCTTGTGTTCCGAGGCCATGTCTGTACATGCTAGGGTCGTCAAGTCAACCTAAGTGTTTCGCTTGTGTAAATGTGGCTTACACCCGTTGTATGTGAACGTTAGAATCTATCACACCTGATCATCACGTGGTGCTTCGAAACAACGAACTTTCACAATGGTGCACAGTTAGGGGAACACATTCTTGAAATTTTAATGAGGGATCATCTTATTTACTACCGTCGTTCTAAGCAAATAAGATGCATAAATATGATAAACATCATATGCAATCAAATAGTGACATGATATGGCCAATATAATTTTGCTCCTTTTGATCTCCATCTTCGGGGCTCCATGATCATCATCGTCACTGGCATGACACCATGATCTCCATCATCATGATCTCCATCATCGTGTCTCCATGAAGTTGTCTTGCCAACTATTACTTCCACTACTATGGCTAACGGTTTAGCAATAAAGTAAAGTAATTACATGGCGTTGTTCAGTGACACGCAGGTCATACAATAAATAAAGACAACTCCTATGGCTCCTGCCGGTTGTCATACTCATCGCCATGCAAGTCATGATTCCTATTACAAGAACATGATCAATCTCATACATCACATATCATTCATCACATTCTTTTTGGCCATATCACATCACATAGCATACCCTGCAAAAACAAGTTAGATGTCCTCTATTGTTGTTTGCATGTTTTACGTGGCTGTTATGGGTTTCTGGCAAGAACGTTTCTTACCTACGCAAAACCACAACGTGATATGTCAATTGCTATTTACCCTTCATAAGGACCCTTTTCATCGAATCCGATCCGACTAAAGTGGGAGAGACTGGCACCCGCTATCCACCTTATGCAACAATTGCATGTCAGTCGGTGGAACCTGTCTCACGTAAGTGTACGTGTAAGGTCGGTCCGGGCCGCTTCATCCCACGATGCCGCCGAATCAAGATAAGACTAGTAACGGTAAGCATATTGAACAAAATCAATGCCCACAACTACTTTGTGTTCTACTCGTGCATAGAATCTACGCAATAGACCTAGCTCATGATGCCACTGTTGGGGAACGTAGCAGAAATTCAAAATTTTCCTACGAGTCACCAAGATCTATCTATGGAGAGACTAGCAACGAGAGAGAGGGGAGTGCATCTACATACCCTTGTAGATCGCTAAGCGGAAGCGTTCAAGAGAACGGGGTGGAAGGAGTCGTACTTGTCGTGATCCAAATCACCGGAGATCCTAGTGCCGAACGGACGGCACCTCCACGTTCAACACACGTACAACCCGGTGATGTCTCCCATGCCTTGATCCAGCAAGGAGAGAGGGAGAGGTTGGGGAAGACTCCGTCCAGCAGCAGCACGACGGCGTGGTGGTGGTGGAGGAGCGTGGTATTCCAGCAGGGCTTCGCCAAGCACCGCGAGAGATGAGGAGGGAGAGAGGTAGGGCTGCGCTAGGGAGAGGTCAAAAACTCGTATGTTGGTAGCCCCAAAGACCTCAACTATATATCGGGGAGAGGGAGAGGGCTGCGCCCCCTCTAGGGTTCCCACCCCAAGGGGTGCGGCAGCCCCTAGATCCCATCTAGGGTGTGGCCAAGGGGGGAGAGGGGGAAAATTGCCCCCCAAGCAAGGTGGAGGCGCCCCCTCCCCAAACCCTAGGCGCCTTGGACCTTAATGGGGGGGCGCACCAGCCCACCTTGGGCTGGTCCCCTCCCACACTTGGCCCATGCAGCCCTATGGGGCCGGTGGCCCCACTTGGTGGACCCCCGGGACCCTCCCGGTGGTCCCGGTACGTTACCGATATCACCCGAAACTTTTCCGGTGACCAAAACAGGACTTCCCATATATAAATCTTTACCTCCGGACCATTCCAGAACTCCTCGTGACATCTGGGATCTCATCCGGGACTCCGAACAACATTCGTTAACCACATATATCTATTCCCTATAACCCTATCATCATCGAACCTTAAGTGTGTAGACCCTACGGGTTCGGGAACCATGTAGACATGACCGAGACGTTCTCCGGTCAATAACCAACAACGGGATCTGGATACCCATGTTGGCTCCCACATGTTCCACGATGATCTCATTGGATGAACCACGATGTCGAGGATTCAATCAATCCCGTATACAATTCCCTTTGTCTAGCGGTATAGTACTTGCCCGAGATTCGATCGTCGGTATCCCAATACCTTGTTCAATCTCGTTACCGGCAAGTCTCTTTACTCGTTCCGTAACACATCATCCCGTGATCAACCCCTTGGTCACAGTGTGCACATTATGATGATGTCCTACCGAGTGGGCCCAGAGATACCTCTCCGTCACACGGAGTGACAAATCCCAGTCTCGATTCGTGCCAACCCAACAGACACTTTCAGAGATACCCGTAGTGCACCTTTATAGCCACCCAATTACGTTGTGACGTTTGGTACACCCAAAGCATTCCTATGATATCCGGGAGTTGCACAATCTTATGGTCTAAGGAAATGATACTTGACATTAGAAAAGCTTTAGCATACGAACTACACGATCTTTGTGCTAGGCTTAGGATTGGGTCTTGTCCATCACATCATTCTCCTAATGATGTGATCCCGTTATCAACGACATCCAATGTCCATGGTCAGGAAACCGTAACCATCTATTGATCAACGAGCTAGTCAACTAGAGGCTTACTAGGGACATGGTGTTGTCTATGTACCCACACATGTATCTGAGTTTCCTCTCAATACAATTATAGCATGGATAATAAACGATTATCATGAACAGGGAAATATAATAATAATAACTAATTTCTTATTGCCTCTAGGGCATATTTCCAACAATGGTTGCCTGCAAAATAGATGTTGTAGGATAATAAACACCCTTGAGAATACGGGCACTGAGAGACTCAGGTTGTTCGAGGAGTCGCCATCCCTGCTTCGCAAGCATCGCTAGATTGAACAACTCAAAGTCCTTGAAACCTAGCCCTCCCATAGATTTAGGTTGTGTCATATCCTTCCACGAGACCCAGTTGGGCTTCCGGCGGCCATCCTTAGAACCCCACTAAAACTTCCTTATTAGCATATTGAGATGCTCGCATAGCCCTTTAGGGAGCTTGAAGCAAGACATAGAAAAGACAGGCACTTCTTGGGCCACTGATTTGACTAAGACTTCCTTCCCCGCAGTAGACAAAGTCTTCCCTATCCAGGCTTGAATTTTGTTCCGTAAACGATCTTTCAAGAATTTGAAGGCTCGATTCTTTAACTGACCCACATCGGATGGCATGCCCAAGTATTTCTCATTCAAAGTTTCATTAGGCACATCGAGCAACCCTTTGATCTCCGCTCGAACACTTTCGGGAACACCCTTGCTGAAAAAGATCGAAGATTTATCATAGTTAATTATTTGACCCATTGCTTGGCAATAATGATCCAGCAATAGGTTGACCTCATCTGCACCCAGAGTATTGGCCTTGAAAAACAGCAGGTTGTCATCTGCAAATAATAAATGATTTACCCGTGGCGCCGACGGTGCCACTTGTAGACCATGGAGGTTAGATGAATCATTTGATTTTAAAAGGCACGAAAGGCCCTATGCTGCTAGCAAGAACAAGTATGGGGAGATTGGATCCCCATGCCGGATCTCTCGTGAAGGATTGAATTGTTGAAGTTTGCTACCATTGAACATGACTGAAAATTTGACTGAAGTTACCATGCCCATAACTATCTCCACCCGTCTCTTAGTGAACCCCAGCTTTAGCATGATGGCTTGTAAATATGGCCACTCCATCCTGTCATAGGCCTTCATCATATCCAATTTCAATGTGCAGTGTTTGTGTTTCTTTTCCCTATTTCTTTTCATAAAGTGGAGACACTCATAAGCTACAATTATGTTATCGGTAATCAACCTTCCAGGAACAAAGGCGGATTGTTCGCAGATATTATGTTGGGCAATACCAGCTTAAGACGGTTCGAAATCACCTTGGATGCAATTTTGTAGAGGACGTTGCAGAGTGATATAGGCCGGAGTTGAGTTAGCTGTGTTGGATTGTTTACCTTGGGGATCAGCACAAGAATGGTCTTGTTAATACATTCTACAGACTCCACCCCTTCAACTATTCAGAGCACCACCTATTTTACCTCATCACCACACACGTCCCAATGACGTTGGAAAAATGGGCGGGGAACCCGTCTGGCCCGGTGCTTTTATAGAAAACATTTGGAAAAGAGTATCCTTCACTTCATGCTGAGTGTATGGAGTGGTGTTCATCTCGGGCATTACCTTACATGGCACCATGTCAAGGACTCTCTCCATATTCTGGACTCCCTCGAAAGTGTAAAGGTTTTCATAGAACGAGCTGGTAAGAGTCGCATCTCATTTGCATCTTCGGTTAGGCTACCATCTGGGCGTTGCAGGGCTTTGATTTGATTCCTTCTTCTTCTCCTATTGGCTCTGAGATGTAAAAAGTATGTATTCTTGTCGCCGTGGGCCAACCATTCTAGCCTCGCCCTTTGTCGCCATAGCATCTCCTCCCGACGATATAACTTGACTAGCCGGTCTGAAATTTTGATCTCCGTATGGGAAGGGCGGTCCCCCCAAACTGTGCCCATAGCACATCTAGCTTGGCCTTGAGTTTTTTATCTCGCTAAGAACAGAGTTGAACTCAGTACGGTCCCAATTGTGCAAACCGTGTGACAGCCCCTCCAGCTTTTCATGCAAATCCGCCACAGAATTAGCATGTGTTCTACTCCAGTCTGCTGATACAAAGTTAAGAAACTCTGGATGGCGCTCCCACATCAGCTCGTATTTAAACGGGCGAGGCCCCTTCTTTTGTGCATGCACGTCAGATGGTGTGAGTAGCTGAATTTTTATGCTAAAGCTATGGGGAACGCCAAGGACCACGCTGGTGACGCGACGCACCTATCCAGTCTTACACGCGTGAAAGTTCCGCCGGTGACCTTCTTCTCAAAAGTCCACGTACTCCCCTGGTAACCGATATCTGCTAAACCACATGTATCTAGGGAGTCTCAGAAGGTGTCCATCTGGGCTTGGCTTCTATTTCCCATTTTGTCTTGCTCATAGGCATGCAAAACTTTGTTGAAGTCACCTAGGACAACCCATGGTAATTGACTCGAGCTCGCAATGCCTCTTAGCATGTTCCAAGTTTTATACCGCTCACTGACATGAGCTTCTCCATAGATGAAAGTAAACCTGGCCTTGGTACAATTAAAAGAGTCGACCTCAACATCGACATGATACTCGGAGTAACCAACAATCTCAAGCTTTATTGAATCGTTCCAGAAAACTCCAATACCACCACTTTTACTGAAACTACTAATATCAAAACTCTTATTAAAACCTAAAGTATCAACAAGCTTTTCAACTCTATCACCCTCTATTTGAGTTTCCACAATGCATAGTATAGAGGGGGCAAACTGCCTCACCATGTCGCGAAGCTCTCGAACTGTCGTGGGTTTGCCTACACCGCGATAGTTCCAACATAAGATACTCATTGGGCTCGGCGGCGCTCCTCGCTGGAGCTTGCCTTATTTGGTTTTGCTGCATTAATAGTTCCCTCATTGCCTTCAGCTGCCTTGGCCCTTTTTTATTCTCTCTTTGGTGGAGGACTCATTGCATTCAGACCTGCAGGTACGATTGCGAGCTGACTATCTGTGGGTTCTCTAGCCGGTTGGTGTTCGCTTTGACTTGCTCTCTCCAGCCGCTCTTGTTACCGTCCATCACGTCAGTGTCCACGATCACCCGGCCAGCAGGGTCCACAACACCATCATAACCCGGATCCATAAATGGAGCCCCTCTCGCAGTTGTAGTGTTGGTGCGGCCAGCTCGACCTCCTCTCTTCCCACCTCAGCGGCCCCGGCCTCCACCGGGGCCTGCCTCAATCCTCATAGTCCATGAAGCCCGCAGATCTTTGAAGAAGAACGGATCAAGTGCATGAACTCCATCACCATGCTCTTTGAAAACATGGCCTAGGTGCCCACAGACGGTGCACCAATCTGGAAGTTTCTCATACTTCACCCTGTATATATGACGTTTGCCGCCTCAAATCATCGACACCGCATTCTTGAGTGGTTTGAAGACATTGATCTTAGCCCAGACGCGATATAAGTTGCCTGCAAAGTCTTGAGACTGCGATTCCATGAACGGGACTTCCCCAACTTTCCCTGCCAAGGCTGGAAGGGCATACTTGTCTGGGACATCATGAATCTGCGCCCAAATATCAAGTGTGTCCAACACTGCTTTGGAAGGTTGGGTAATTCCATCATAGGGCGTAAGGATCACCGCGTTACCACGGAAGTTCCATGGATCGTCCTGCATAACACGTTCCCAGTCCCCTAAGCAAAAGAATTTTATTGTGTAGAGGTTGTCCTCTAAGGGGTGGAACTTGCAATTCTGAGCGAGGTCTCATGCCGCTCACATGTTCTTGAAGAACCAGAACTGGCTATAGGGCTTGTCTATATGCACCCGCATCACGGCGCTCCACCGGGCCGCCTCCGGTGGTGTAGAATCCTCATCATAGATGATATCATCCAGGTTCTCCTCGCGGAGGACGAGTTCTGCCATCATCTTTTCCAGCTCATCAAAGGGGCCTAGGCCGTGACCTGCAACTGCTGGTGCACCGTCCTCTGCCATACTCTTGGAACTCTAGCCCGAAGGAGATCCGATCGGGCATTGCATACGAACCCTAGCTGCCTGCCCGTAACCAGCCAGGACCAACCAAGGCCGAGCGGTGGTCCAGGACCACCCCGTAATCAGCCCGAATCATCCCCAATGGCACTGCCAAGGGAGGGGAGATGAACGAACTCGACGGCAGCGAAGAGATCACCCCGGGAGGAGAAAACCCTAATTCACGAGCGAGAAGGAACCTGCAACTTAGCTGGGCTAGAGCATATTGTAGGTGTCAACATTCCTGCAAGTCCTAGGCTTTGCCCTTTTAAGAAATATAAGTAGGTCCATTCGGCCTAGGAAAACTAAAAAACAAGTAAACAGGCCGGTCCGTAACGCTAACGGATATTATTTTAGTCCGCAAACATTTTTCAAAATCACGAACACTTTTAAAATCATATTTTTTATAATCTGTAAACATTTATACAAAGTTCTGAATATTTTTTAAATCAACAAATATTTTTCAAATCGACGAACACTTTTTGAATCAGCAAACACTTTTTATATACCCACGGATATATTTTTGAATCCAAGAATACTTTTCGTACTCATGATTGTTTTCAATTAACAAATATTTTCTGAATTTCGTTAATATTTTATGGATTCATGATTATTTTTGAAAATTTGAAATCATTGTCCAACTTACTGAATATTTTTGCAATTGAAAGATATTTTCTCAATTTCACTAACAATTTTAATTTAGAATTTATTGGATCAACAGATATTTTAAAATATACATTAACATTTTTCCAAATTCTTAAATATTTTTTGAATTTACCAATATTATTTCAAATTCATGGATATTTATTGATTCCGCTAACTTTTATAAATTTGTGAATATTTTTTGATTTCACGAATGTTTGCATAATCACAAACTTTCCAAATTCACGCTCGTTTATTAATTCATTAACAATTTTTGTATTTGCCAACTTATTTTTAATTCACGAACATATTCTTAATTTGCAAAAAATTAAAAAATCGTAAATATTTTCTTGTGATGTTGTAAGAAATACACAATATCTATTTCTTGATAAAATTCTATTTAAAGAAGAGCTCCATTAGGCCAGTTTCCCCATTTCGCCAAAAGCTGAAGAAAGTGCTTGAAAAACAATAAACGTCTGGCCCACGAGGACACACATCTGCTAACTATCGCACTAGTTACCGATATGTGAAACAGCGCCAGCTAAATCACTATTTAAGGGGTATCCCTTGCAAAGGTCACTCCCACCGTTTCAAGTTGACACAAGTGGCACACATGACCACTTGACCCAACCTACAAGTTTTCACTTTTTCGTGGATTCACTTATTTAAAATGTTTTATCTCTTAAACCAAGCGTCCAAATCATGAACTGTTTTTTACTGTTGCATTTCTCATGTCGAGATCTTCGTAACTAGATCACATGTTAATAAGTTTTGACGGACTTTTTTCCATGAAAAAGATGGAAGAAAAAGACCCGAGCGAGAAGCATGATTTTTTCCCACTTTTTTTCCATTTCCAACACGCACAGTTGTGCCTCTTGCAAAAGCAAATCTGCGCTTGTTGTAAAAGAAAGAAAAGACATTTTTTCCTTTTCTGTAAGGCACAACTTTGCCTTCACAGAAACAAAACTGTGTCTCTCATGAAAGAAAAAACACCTTTTTTTTTCTTTTTCGTGAGGTGCCTCTCACAGAAACAAAATTGTGCCTTCACGAGAAGCAAATCTAAGCCTCTCGTATAAGAAAAACACGTTTTTTATCAAGAGGGATAATTAAGCCTCTCGCGAAGCAAACCTGTGCCTTCACGAGAAGCAAATATGTGGCTCTTGTGAAAGAAAATAATGCATTCTCTTCTTTTTCGAGAGGCGTAGTTGTGCCTCTCATGAAGCAAACTGTGCCTCTATGAGAAACAAATCTCGCGAAAGAAAATACCCTTTTTTGTGCATTTTTTTAATTATTTTTATTAAAAAAATCTAGGAAAAACCGTGTAAAAACTGCAAAGGCAAAAAAATCATCTAAAACCTAAAAACTCGTCTAGAAAAATAAAAATCAAACAATATCCCGAGAAAGCGCCCAACATGCGACACATGATGGCGATGAAGCTAAAAGTGATCCTTGAGAGAGGCTCCCGCAAGAGGTACCCCTCAATTAGTTGCACTCCAGCGCTAAGGCTATGTATCACATCTGCTTCGTATCACACGTACTGATTTGTAACAGGGACAGCCTATAGAGCGCTATGGTATCATGCCGGCCCATAATTGTGTGTTCGCGCCACACGCTGTCACAGGCAACATTCGCTTTTCCCGGTCGCTTGTTTTTTCTATTTCCGTTTACCTTTATTCTTCTATTTTATTGTTTTTTTATGGTTCTTATTTGATTACTTCTGTTTTTCTTCATACTTTTCTTTTCTTTTCTTTTACCTTTTGATTTTGTTTGTCCCTCTCGTCTTTTTGTTGGTTCTTCCTTTTTCTTTTATTTTTATTTTTCCTTTTGGTATTCTTTCTTTCTTTCTCGGGTTTTCATCTGCTTTTATTGGTTCTTCATTTTTCTTTTATTTTTCAGTTTTTTACTTTTTCCTTTTGGTATTCTTTATTTCTTTCTCGGTTTTTTATCTGTTTTTATTGTGTTCCATGATTTTTGTAAGTTTTTCGTTTTCATTTATTCTTCTTTTTTCAACACATATGTATTTTTTCACACACAAAATGTTAATATACATAGATATTATTTTTTGTACGTTTTGACATCTTTGGATACATGATTAATTATATATATATATTGTAAGTTTTGATGTTGTAATTTTTTTCATAGTGGTTGTACATTTTTAAATACATGGTTAATTTTTTCCATAGATGTTGTACGCTTTTAATGTATATATGAAACTTTCTTTTCTACAAGTTTATTGTTTTTAAAATATACGTTTGACATTCATATATATAGACACACACACACACATATGTTTAACATTTTAGAAATATATTATTAACAGTTTTGCCATAAAAATATGTTTTTGAAATTTAATATGCTTACTTTTTTCAAGCATGTTCTAATTATTTCAATACATTGGCACAGTATTTTTATATATGTTTAACAGTTTTGCCATAAAATATATTTTTTGAAATTTAACATGCTTACTTTTTTCAAGCATATTCTAATTATTTCAATACATTGGGACATTATTTTTATATATGTTTAACAAATTTTAAATACATTTTTTCAAATATATGTGTTGATGTCTATTTTTTTCGTGCATGTTTAATATTTTTGTGAATACGCAATTTAACATTTCTTTCAATATATGTTTTAACGTCTACTTTTTCATACCCGTTGTACATTTTTCAATATACATGAGAACCATTTTATATACACGTTTAACATTTCTTAAATACTCCCTCCGTCCCATAATATAAGAACGTTTTTGACACTACACTAGTGTCAAAAACGTTCTTACATTATGGGACGGAGGAAGTACATGATTAATATTTTAAATAATGTCACCTACATTTTTTAAAACATGTGAACTTTATTTTTTTACAAACTGTTTTGTCACGCTATCAGCATTTTTTAAAACTACACTAAGAAAATTAGCACAATGTTTTACATTTTTTGAACTCAAAGTTTTTTAAAAGGGTTAATCAAATTCTGGTTTGATAATATGTACTAGAAATTGTTCGCATTTTTAAAAGTTCTGAATGCACTACTCCTTGTGATTCATATTAATTGTTGCACAAATGGATGTATGAAGAACTGAAAACATGTTTTTTTTTCAAATATATGTGTTCTTATCTACTTTTTTCATACACATTGGACATTTTTCATATAAATCTGAAACATGTATTTTACATATGTTTACCTTTTTCCAAATGCATGTTTAACATGTCTTTCCTTGTGAAATGTATATATTTTATATTTTTTTGAAAATATAAAGGAAAGGAAATAAGAAAAAAAAAACAAGAGAGAAAAACAAAGACAGGGTGAAGAAATTCAAGAGAAAGTTCATTTCTTTTTTCTTTTGCGGGGAGCAGCAAGTTCAGTTCTATGCGCCGTCACTCGGGACGTCCTCTCTTTTGGCACGTATACAGGCAGGACACCTGGCATGAAAAAAGGAAATGCAAGTTGCACCGTGCATGATTTCTTGACTTTGCTAGCCTTGTGGTTCCGGTGGAGACGGATACGTCCAGGCACCGTGCATCAGTGCTTTTGTGCATGCAACGGAATGCATTAAGTCTGGGCCGGTCAGAAAGTTAACCACACGCATGCACTCCTTTGGCCACTCAAGCCAAGCCAAGCCAGCCGAGCCCTCCGCACGTGCCAATGCTTTCCACTTATCGTCATGGCCAACGTCACGACCTGCCTGCGCTAATCAATCATGGATGGTTGGGGTACGGGTATCCAAATTTTGCTACGTAGTATACATACGTACGAACGAACGATCCGGCACGTCACATCCACCGTATCCAAAACCGCCGACATGCGTGTGCATGCATGCGGCCTTTGATCGAGCGCGCCGGGATCCGTCGCTGTCGTATACCAGCCAACCCGTAGCCAACGCTTCTACGGGAAATGTGTGTTTTACGTCTGTGTATGCGAAGTTAGGGCCGGCAACGGTGTTATTTTCAGCAGACGCAGAGCTTTCAATTTATGGCAGGCTGTTCATGAGCCCGGCCGTCACTCTCATAGATATACTAGATAACTCACCGCGCGTTACTGCGGAAAATATTGCCTACAATTGGTCCTTTACTCTAAATATCATCTAATTGCATGTAACCATCAAAGCCCTTCTATTATTCAGAGAAGGTGGATTCATCTTGCATCACTACTAATTAAATATAAGAAGATGCGCTGAATAACAAATAATTTTTTTGTTGGCAGATCATCAAATGAAACTTTTGCACTTTTGCAAAGTAATTTCATTGGACATTTTCAGCAATACAAAACAGTAATATGTGCAACTGTGGACCTGAAAATGGAATGGAATAACATGAGTTTCATCGAGTGGATGATATCATTGTTTTCCTAAATAGTTGATTGACATGGTTAATAAAATCAAGGGTTTTGCAAGAACACAATGGTCTGGAGTAAATTAGATCAATCCATGGCATTTTGGCACACCTCGATTGGTACATATTTTGGGATATTGGGAGTTACCAAGTATCTTTTCTGCAGACCACACTATAGATGTTAGGGAACACCTCGGCACACCAGTGCTCCCTATCCTGAATTCCTGATCAAGCCGCCGGCTACTGCTACCGCTAGCCGCAGTGTGCTATATCGCGGTTCGTTGGATGTCGGGAGTACTACAGTAGAGAAATAGTTACATGTATTACGAATTGATTTGACAGATAATTAGATGTGTGTGTGGCATGATACCCATCTGACCGGATGCTCCGTTCTCATACTTATGCCAAATCCAAAGAAAAAATTGCTACATCGTACCTCTTATTAATTAGATATAGGTCAATCTCACCATGGATGTCAAACTGCAATAAATTTATTGAGGAAAAACGGAATTTAGATGGTTCATTCGCGAACTACATCAGCTGCAAGAGTCCTCCCGCCGTCCCGGTCTGTTGGAAAACTCAGAAAGTCAGTTAGACTCAATAAACAAACCTGACTACTCCTGATAAGCGATCGAAGCAGGGCGTGTGTACCTGTTGGTGTGTAGCAACAGTGCGGCTATTCCAGATCCAGTTCCGCGCAATCGAGGAGAGGAAGAGGACGGACTCGACGACACTGGCAAGTGAAGAGGGAGAGTTGGTGAAGTTTGCAAAGCGACGATGGGATGGGGAGAGGACAAATGAGAGATGTATATGAAGGAAAGGGGAGACAATGCGCCGTGAGGGATTAACTGCAGCAGTTACACCTGATTTCAAGCGATAAATAGTTCTCTTACTTATTTAGCAGATTTCTTTGTCTCAAACGGCGCACGTACAGGAGGAAGACCGAGGAAAAAAATTGATCTCCAGCTGTAAAATGAACGGCGCTTCCTGTCCGGCTGGACTAATAAGCTATAATCTACTACTAACTACTTGTGATAATTATTACACAAAATAAATAATGACGTGGATGCATGGATGTGCTATGCATGCTAAGAATTGATGATGTGGCAACAATGATGAGGTGGATAGCTTGCATGTTAAGAGAAATAACATAGTGGTGATGAACTATTTAGGTATTATAGATTTGGTTTACATGTGTTTGGTGGGTTAGAATCTGTAATTCATCTCCTACCTTATCTCTAGGAGATACGAAATACTTCTTGATCTCAAAGTCTGTACTCATATATATACTCGTCCATGAGGCTCAATACAATATCCAACACATTACCCCAACAACCCTCTCTATTCCCTTTTATAGTCACTTCAGTACTTTGGTGCTTATCTATCACAGCTTTGAGTTGTGAAGAAGCAGCGCATAATATTTCTCTATTTATTTAAAAAAAGAAAATGGCTTCTCTATGATTGATTTGCAGGGTGTGGCGCTCGAAGAGCTCTCGGATGCTATGAACAATGCCTTGTGGTGGTCGTTTCCACTAGAGGAGCAAACTAAGAAACAGGCAGACATCAAGGTCTCTTTGGTTGGCAGCCCTGGAGGCCGCCGGCTCCTCATGCCTAGGTCTTGCCAGCCGGTACGTCAGGCGGGTGACCGACAATGCAATGCTCGAGTCGAGTTCCCGGCGACCTCGTCGTGCTGCGCATCTCTGGCCTAGGCCTCAAGCTCCAAATCTACAACCACGACAGCTCCATCAGGTGCAGGGTGCGCTGCAGCAGGCATAGCTGCATCAGTGACATTGAATTCGCCCTCTGAACTTGTTAGTATGAACTTGTAGTTAGTTTGCTGTGGTGACGGGAGAACTTGTTGTGAACCTGTTAATATTTTGTCCAGGGTTCAGCACCCTGTGGTGAAGCAGGGGGCAGAATGCCCCTGCTCTCTTTAAACTTATGCCTCTTTGCGGTGAACATGTTAGTATGCCTATTTAGTTGCTTGTTTATCTGTTGTTAGTTGTTGTTTACCTGCTAGTTTATGTGTTGTTAGCGCTCTGCCTGCTGTTGTGCCTAATGTGGTGGTAAGGCCACCACATTTGAATGGGGTGAGCAGAATACAAATGTGTATGCAGCCAAATAGTTGTGGTTTGCATCTGCTCACCCTTAAGCACAAATGCGGGTAACCAAACAGTCGGCCTTAAAGTGGCCGTTATGCAGGCAACCAAACAACATGCAGATGTTGGTTTGTTGCCTATTTTTGCTGAATCAGGCTCTGGTGAGATGTGGCTGAAATGCAGGCACTATTCACTCAAGGCAACCAAACACATCCACAGTGAAGAAATGAACTAGTTGTCACGCCCAGGACGTGGTCAGTGTTGCCTGGGGATTCGCTACACCCTTGGGGCCATGAAGACGGATGCTAGGGAATGAGTCTTGGTGATGTTAGTGCCTCCTCTATTTGTGTCTTGGCTGCTTATGATGGATTTGTGGGCTTCGAGATAGGTTTTGCGGAGAACTCCACCAAACTGCCTTAAAAACCTTGTTTGGTTAGACCAGGTGAGCGAAGACCAAGTGGCATGGGTGGTGGTATTGGTGGCCATGATCGTACAGGTGCTTGTCTTGTACTCTAGAACATTTTTTTAACAACAAAAGGCGCACGAAGCGGAAAATTCATTCATCTCAGTAGCATCTTACATCATGAATTACAAAGCCCTAAACCTGAAATGTAGAGAGGAGGGAAACTACAGGGCAAGAGATATGTCTATGAGCTAAAGCAAAGCAACATATTTGAGGTTCAACATTAAAATGTAGAACCTGATGAGCTACATTACAAGTGATTCCATTTATTCCCCTTGAAATATGAAACACTTGTGGTTGCAAATTGGATGCCTGCTTGAAGAAATCACCCAAAGGTTTTTGAGTGCTCCATGGGGTACTGGCCTCCACAATCCTACCCAATGTAGCCAGTGAGGCCAATGACAGACAATCCATAAGAAAAGTTGGGTGAAGGATGTTCAGCCTGTTAGCCAGATGAGCCACCAAAGAAGTGAAAGTGCTTCTGCCTGGAAAGGAGAAGAAGTAGATGGAGCTGAAGCCCGTACTTGCACATTCACTTCAAATTGATCCCAAGGCAATGAAAGATAGACTCCTACTCCAGTACAACCAAATCTTGCGCCAAACCTGGAACTTTCTTACATCTGAAAGCTACATCGGAATAAATTTTATGATCGGCAATAAGCAAATCAGATTTGAGAGTCTGCCCCTGTAGAGGGAGTTGAACTTGAGGCACCACCTGCATACTAGAAAAGTGAGTAGAATCATATAAATCGTAAGATAAAGCCTTTGCAGCCATGTGCACATGATGAGGGAGATCTTCTTTCCTATCAAATAGGGAATCATTTCTAGCCTTCCAAAGACACCACAAAAAATTAAGAATATTTAGCACAGAAACATGAGGATGAGACATACTAAGAAAAGCACTAATAGTGGAGTGCGGACTAGTGTGGCCCTGAATTAAAACATCTGATTTAATGAACCAAGGAGAGGAGAACCATGCGGCACGAGAAAAATCACACAGAAAGAATAAATGGAATTCATCCTCTTGTTGACTACATCTACAACAAGCCTGAGAAATATGAGCAGAAAAACGACCGGCCCTCAAACCTGTAGGCAAAGCTTTTCGAAAGAGCCTCCAAGAAAATGTTTTAACTCCGGGTAACATGTGCTTTTGTTTCCAAACCAAGTTAAGAAGATCCTTCACCTTCAAAGACACTAAAGAAGGAGCAGCCTGGGATTTCCATGAATTTACTACAAACAAAACTTATAAGCAGATTTAGAAGAACAAATACCGTTAGAAGCAAGATCCCAACAAAGCAAATCTAGACAATCATCATTGATAATATCAATTTGAAGAATCATAGAGGCCAAGGGCTGCTGGAAAAGTGATTTGACAAGATCACAATTCCAAGCTTTTTGACCCGGAAGCCAAAGATCTCTAACTTAAGAAGGATATCTGAAGTTGGGCTCTTGAATAAGATGATCATGGATAGAGGCCCAAAGAGTGCATGAAGGTGTACTCCAAATAGATATATTACCTTGAGTTAGTTGATAAAAGGGATGAACTTTCAATTTGGGAAGCATTTTCAAAACAGAAGACCAGAAAGCAGATTGAGGAGGAGAAGAATTTGTTGCCCAAATAGAATAGTCATGAAAGTATTTAGCTTTGAGCACAAGGTACAACTGAGAAGAAGGGGATTTAGCTATTCTCCAAGCTGCTGCAATAATGAGACTCTCATTGATTGCCTATAAATTTCTGATTCCCAACCCACCTTCTAACTTAGAATTGCATATGTCTTTCCATGATCTAAGGCAGAGGCTCTTTCCAGAATCATTCTCCCTGACACCTGTCCACCAGAAATCCCTAATAACAGCAGTAAGTTTTGCAATAAACTTCTTGGTGAACAATATGTTAGCCATATAATATAATACACGGGAATAACAGAGAAAACATAATGGATCAATTCAAGCCTAGCAGCATGAGAAAGCATATTGGCTTTCTAAGCAGGCAATTTGTTCATGAACTTATCCAGAACAAAATTATATGCAGCAGTTCTATTCTTAGCAGGAAGAATAAGTGGATGACCAAGATGAGTGAAATTGGTGCTCATGTTAGAAACAGGAAAAACTTGCTTAATCTCCTGAATGGCAGACTGACTAACATGAGTACTTAAAAGAAGAGCAGATTTAGCCCAGTTTCACTACAAAAAAAAGACACATCTGTGACATTTTGGGCCGAACGAATTTTTTTCTGTCATACATATGACACTTCTATGACGATAATTGTGACAAAACTCCTACTTCTATGACAAAAAATCATGACAGAAAATGGGCTTTTCGTCCTGGGCAGGCCGGAGACGCAGCTGCATGACATTCTTTGGGCCGTCCATAACGGAAAAAATCGTGTTAGAAGCGAGGGCGAGGAAAATTTCGGGGAGTTCCCGGTTACGGTGGGAGGTTGGGGGCCGAGCGATGCGCGTTTCTCTAATACACGTACGCGCGTGTGTGCGAGGCGTTGGCTCTAACTGAACCCGAGCGAGGCGTTGGGCTCTAACTGAACCCAAGCGATTGCACTGCAGGCTATGCGTTATTGAACCCGAGCGATCGATCGATCGCTGTTAACTGAACCCGATCGAGCGATTCCTTCGCTACTGCTGCTAACAGAGGCCGATCGATTGGATGAATAGTGAGCTTGCGGGGGGGGGGGGGGGGTGGATGAACAGTGACTGGTGGCTTTGCCTCTGGCTGAATAGGACCCCGTGGTGTGGAGGGCTGGATGAACAGTAGATGGTGGAGGGGTGCCCGTGGAGGGGTGGATGAACAAGACCCCGTGGTGTGGAGGGTTGGATGAACAGTAGACGATGGAGGGGTGCCCATGGAGGGGTGGATGAACAGGACCCCCGTGGTGTGGAGGGCTGGATGAACAGTAGACGGTGGAGGGGTGCCCGTGGAGGGGTGATTGAACAGTAGCCGGTGGAGTAGCGTGCGGTGGAGGCTGGATGAACAGGAGCCCATGGAGGCTAGAGGAGGTTGACGGTAGCCCGTGGAGGCTGGAGGAGGTCAACGGTGGAGATGAACAGTATTCCGTGGAGTCCCGTTTTGCGGTAAGCCACACCCCTCCCGATGAACAGGACCCCCGTTTCGACCGTAGCGCTCCAACACAAGTCCGTTTCGTCTGTTTTGCGGTACGCCACACCCCTCCCTATCAACAGGACCCCCGTTTCAACCTTAGGAGGTCCGTTTCGTCCGTTTTGCGATATGCCAGACCCTCCCGATCAATAGGGCCCCTGTTTCGACCGTAGGAGGTCCGTTTCCTCCGTTTTGCGGCACGCCACACCCCTCCCGCTCAATAGAACCCCCATTTCGACCGTACGAGGTCTGTTTCCTCCATTTTGCGGTACGCCAGACCCCTCCCGATGAACAGGATCCTGTTTCAAATGTGGCCGGTCGAACACAAGGCCGTTTCCTCCGTTCTGCGGTACGCCAGACCTTGTTTCCATCGCCTATTCCGTCCAAGCCCTCCCGATGAACATGACGACGCATTCCGTTCCGACCCAGCCGGTTGGCTCCCCATGAACACGACGACGATGCTGTTTCTCCGTTCCGACCCAGCCATGTACACGATCCCTGGCCGTACGTATGCGCGAGTAGGCGTTCGAGACCCCGCCCGTATGTACACAACGTGGCCGTATTTTCTTTCTTGCACACTGGCCGCTGTACGTACGTGTACATGCTACGTGCGCGCCTCTACTACGACACGTGCGCGCCTCTACATCGACCAGTATATATGTACGTACACGTTCGCGACCAGAATGACAATGCTAGGTACGCTTCGACCAGGTGGGTCCCGACTATCAGGCACTTCCTTGCGTGCGAAGATGTAGCTGGTGGGTCCCAGCAGTCAGGGGGCGAATCGTTTTTTTCCGGATGCACTTCCTTGCGTTCGGAGATGTAGCTGGTGGGTCCCAGCAGTCAGGGGGGCGAATTGTTTTGTTTTTTTGCCCAGACGCACTTCCTCTCGTGCGAAGGCGTAGCTGGTGGGTCCCAGCAGTCAGGGGGGAAACGTTTTTTTCGCGAAATATGGTGGCCCGTCCGGTGGGTCCCTGCTGTCAGCTGGAGGAATAATTATTTTGCGCGTAATAAGGAGGCACTTCCTTGCGGCCGCCGTGGACCCAGCTGTCAGCCTCTCCACGCACAGTACTCTTCCGATGGAAGTCGATCGTTGACCACATTGACCACGCCACGCCGAGAGCACCACAGCGGTGGACGACGGCGAGGCCTAGGAAGGGGATGACGCGGAGCCGGGGAAGACGCAGTAGTGGATGCCCACGCAAAGAGGAGTATGAGGGTTCACTGGTTCGGCTGCGGTGTGACGCTGCCGTCGCCGCAGAATAACGGGGGGTGTGGGTGAGTAGAGGGATGGCCTGGCCAGCGGTAGGAGTAGTAGGGGGCGGTGAGGCCTCCGCGGCATCACAGCCGGCCACGGGAGGCGGGAGCAGGCGGCACGACCGGTGCTGCTTTGGGCGGCTGGAGCAAGAAGACCAGAGGTTGAAGAAGCAATATGGCCATTGGATGGACATCGTACGGTCACTGTTGCTAGAATCGTTCATATTGACTAAGTTGACAAAGCCCTCCGTCCTCGTCAACTTAGTAGGCCCACAAGTCAGCCAGCCACTATGGTGGGTCCCAACTAGCAAGGGGTATTCATTTTTTGGTGCGTAATAAGGAGCATGCGGCACGACCAGTGCTGCTTTGGGCGGCTGGAGCACAAAGACCAACGGTTGAAGAAGCACTACGGCCGTTGGATGGACATCGTACGGTCACTGGAGCTAGAATCGTTCATATTGACTAAGTTGACAAAGCCCTCCGTCCCCGTAAACTTAGTAGGCCCACAAGTCAGCATCCCACCAAGGTGAGTCCCAGCTAGCAGGGGGAGTATTCATTTTTTGTGCATAATAAGGAGGCATTTTCGGTGGGTCCGATATGACAGCGGGGGGAACGTTTTTTTCACGAAATACAGAGACCCTTCCGGTGGGTCCCAGCTATCAGGTGGAGGAATCATTATTTTGCGCGTAATAAGGAGGCATTTTCCTGTATGGGCCCCTACTGTCAGCCTCTTCCGATGGCTGTTGTTTGTTGACCATGTTGACCTCGCCGCACCGAGAGCACAAACGTGGTGAACGAGGGCAAGTAAGAGAACCAACCGGAGCCGGCGAAGCCACCGCAGCGGATGCCCATGCTGAGGGGAGAACGAGTGCTGACGTTGCCGGAAAATAACAGGATGTGTGGGTGGTTAGAGGGATGGCCTGGCGGCAGCACAGCCAACCACGGGAGGAGGGAGCAGGCAGTCCCGCCGGCGCTGGTTTGGGCAGCTGGAGCAGGAAGATCAGAGATTGAAGATGCACGGCGACCATTGGATGGACATCCAACAGTCACTGCTGTGTGTTGACTAAGTTGACAAAGCCTTGCGTACGCGTCAAAAAAATAATAGGACAACATCATCGTTAACCTAGTAGGCCCAGAAGTCAGCCTCCAAATCTGTGGAAAACAGCATACAACCCATTAGCCATTATTTTCAATAATTTACAGACCATTTGCTAATTCTTAAGGATATTTGAAGCCCATATTCTTTTTATTAGCATTACAGACCATATATTCTGGGCACTGCTAAAAAATTCAACGAAATTTTGCATATTTTGGTGGGGTCCGAACTCTTTTAATCATGAAATTTCGAGTCACGTTAAAAATAATTTTCAAAAAATTATATCAAAATAAAATTCAAAAAACAATTCTCCGCAAAAAAATGAATGAAATTTAGAATCTTAACTAGCAAGATGCCCGTTCGTTACACGGAACATGAAGATGCATTTGTATGAGTAGTTTATCTTGTGGGAGAAAAGATGATATTTTAATGTAATTGCCAGTTGGCTTTGGTTTTTATAAGAGTATAGAGTAGAGAAATCCTGAAAAAAAATGATATTTTAATGCAATTGCCGGTTGGCTTTGGTTTAAAAATTTACAGCCCATTTCTTACAACTTATAGCCCGTTTTCTGGGGAAGCTCATTTCTTACTACTTACATCCCTCCTCGTCTAGAAAGATTTGCAGCCCAACAGGGCTGAGAAAAGCAAGTAGGCCTCGGTTTTGGTATTCTCCAAAAAAAAGAACTGGGGCTAGCCAATTTCAGAAAGAAAAAAAATATATCAACTGGGCTCGTCATGTGCTTAATAAAAGCGTAAGCGTGGGCTAGACGGGCCACAGCCCCCGTACAGCACGCAGTTGAGCTCTGTCTCTAAAACTGAAAAACAACGGGGCGAGCTGCTGGGTCCCTGGTGTTATCCGCTCGTTGTGTAATTTTCTCGTTTATTGACTACATTAACAATGGCGTGGAACCTAGTTGTCAAACAATTAGGAGGAAGTATTTTTTTGTCTTGTAATAACAAGGCACCTGCTTGCGAAATGCAATGACCCTGGTGGGTCCCTACTGTCAGCCTCTCCACGTACAGTCATCTCCTAATTCCTCTTGGTTGTTGACCATGTTGACAACGCCAGACGGCGGCGGGCACAGCGAGCTAACCAAGGCGGAGAACGACGGCAAGGCCTCGGACAGGAACGAACAGCAGCCATGGAAGATGCGTCAGTGTAGTGGCAGGTGGAGGGGAGTACGAGGGCAACAACATGGAAGTCAAGCATACAAATGGTACAAAAAGCCCAAGGATTAATTGTTCATCAAATATTTAGACAAAACCCAGATTGAACATGACAGTAACATCTAACCCAACCACTCTTTTTTTTGCAGTCACAAACAAATGGATCGGTCTAACCCAACCACTCTTTTTTTATGCAGCATTGATAGGCTATCAATGGACGAACTCTTCATTGAGCATATATAACATAATATTAGTACCCAAAGTGTACTTCAAGATGATATAAAACTTATGCGCACAAATGAAAAATGCGGCATATGATTACAAATGTGTAGATGATAATATACGGTACCTGAAAAAGTGAGGAGCCAAACACCCACTCCCTGTCATTATTAAACGGGTCACGAATTACACCCAAGGTCTCCAGTTTGGGCGCAGAGACGATATTTATTTCTAAAGGTGTATAACAATTATGAAGGAGCAACCTTTCAAGTGAAGGGGCATATTCAATGATGAGCTGCTGTCCTTTAAAACAAATTCCAATGCTTTTAAGGTGAGGCGACTTTATTTGGAGACAACTGATACCGATTTCTATTCCCAAAACAATCAGCAAGTGCTCCAGGGCAGGGCAACTGGAGTGGATGATGCTATGCAGTGAGGCCTCTGACAGATAAACCAGCACAAGCGAAAGTTTTTTTAGCAGTGGGAGTCGAAGCATTTGTACCAGATCATCTGGTGATGGCACCGGGCGAAGGTGGCGGTGTGGAGAGAGGTAGAAAACCGTGATATGGACAACGGTGGTATGGGCACGAATTCTTGGTATGTTCGTGGTATGAAACTTTCGTGGTAATGGTAGAACTCAAACTGCTGGAGTTTTCCGAATTCAGGGGATGTCAGCCAAGCGTCCACCTTGCGGGTATGGACAGCAGGTAGCTTGTCGGGATGCAGAGGCATTGAACAGGGCCCTGCTGGTGAGAAGGGGCGATGGCTCTGAGGAGATCAAATTCAGGAAGGACAGATATCTGACGATAGTCGAGATTGAGGGGCGCGGTGCGCCATAGAGGGCGCCACCGAGTTGAGAGGACTTGTGTGCGACAACAATCCTTGGTGGGGAGAAGCGAGATGATCTCCTCAAGGATGACGCCCGGGAGATTGCTGATGCGGTCCACCGGAGATTCTACCGGTTCCTCAGATCCGGGTGGGGGGGGGGGGCTCGCCGCTTCTTTCTGCGCTACCGGGTGCGGGATCTACAACCGGCGTCGCCGCTGGCGGGAGCCTCATCTTCTTGGCGCTGGGGCCAGTCGACTCCATTTTCCTTGTGGGCATCGCGCCGAGCTCATGGGTTTGAGCAGAGTAGCCAGAGACGAGCCTAGTGGCAGTGCGAGTGGGGAAGAAGGAGGGCTGGGGATTTCTGTAGGAGTGGAAGAAGAGGAGCAGTGTACGAGTGAGGAAGAAGGTGAGCGGGGTTTTCTGGACGAGTGAGGAAGATTGGGGAGCGGGGCGAATTGGGTGGGGAGACGAAAGCGGGAGAGCGAGATGTTCGTGTTTATAAGGCCCGCTGCACTAACTACTCGCTTTCTCCCAAGAACCGCTCTCTTCTTTTGCATTGCTGCATTGGAGCTGGCGCATGGGCTTGGCTGACTGGCCATGCATGCAGGATGCATGTGCCCGCTGGCCACTGCATGCGTCTGGTTTGTTACTAGGCCTATTTAATAGGGTGGTTATGGAGTAAATTAAGGAGATTTATTTTCTCTGTGTGCATCCACCAAATTAGAGGATGCGGTACTGGATGCAGACACTCACATTATACTAACATTCAGAAGAACAAAAGTTCAGCATGTCTATGCATCTCAATGATTCACCATACTATAACCAATATACAAAGCTGTGAGAAGGTGTGGAAATAAAGAAAATCGGTTGATGCTTCTCTGAGCAAAGGGCCTCCCTGTGCATGCATTAATTTCCTGGGCATGCTTGTTTCTTCTCAATGTTGCGAACACTTTGAGCATGTTGGCAACTCCACAGCTAGCTAGCTGCCTCATCTTGCAATTGATGCTGACACATTTGCAGCAAACACATGAGGCAATAGAGATGACTCAACATGGGTCCATATTGTGCAGTTCCCCTGATATCATATTCATTGTCCCGAATCTGAAAAGATAGGAAAACAGTAGCTATACTTAAACGGTGTTGCAAAACAGTAGCACATATCAATAGCTCGGCATGACAAAACACGATCATATGGACGAAGGGGATACTGACCTGCCCAAGGAAGATTACATATAATTTCACAAGTCCTTGGTTGATTTCCACCTTCGGCTGCACTGCTTGTTTGCTCCTCCACACATGACAGGATCGTTCCGCACTGCATTCAGCAAGTCAATGTACGAATATGCTAATTTCATCTTGCGGTGGTCATTGTACCTAGTTACGAATGTAGGAATACCTGGAGCACCATGAGGTTAGCTGACCGCAGGTAGATGCAGCCATATAAAATTTGTGCGGTGCTACCAAAATTGAGGTTTGTATGCCTTCCCGTTATGAGAATTCTTCTTGAAGTTGGTATAATGTGATGGCTTGTTCTTTGCATCAAACTTGCCTTTCCCCTGAGATTTGTTCTTGTTGTCTTGGGGCTGGTTGGGATGGAAGTTCTTCATGTGTATCATGTGGGCACTAGAAACTCCCTCAGCGAACCGAGCACGTGTGTCTTTTGCTCTCGCCTTCTCCTCAAAATGAAGAGTGCTAATGAGATCCAAAACAGAAAACTCATGTCTCTTGTTTTTCAAAGAAGTAGAAAAATCGTTCCACGAAGGTGGAAGCTTGCCAATGATGGTCCCAACAACAAATTTGTCCGGCAAAACACACTTAAAGTACTCAAGTTCCTTAGAGAGTGACTGTATCTCATGAGTCTGCTGAACAACAGAGCGCTCATCAGTCATCTTGTAGTCACAGAATTGCTCCATGATGTACAACTCGTTGCCAGCGCCCGAGGGCCCAAACATGGCGTCGAGCGCAGCCACATGTCTTTGCCGCTGTCAAACGACATATATGAATCCACAATGGAATCGTCAAGAACACTCAGCAGGGCGGCTTTGAAGAGGGTATCCATGTTCTGAAAAGCTTCCTGCTGTGTAGGATTAAGATCGCCCTCAGGTTTACCCTTAGTGGCGTCATAGCAGTACATGATCTGAAACCAATATACTGCTCTTGTGCGCCACCTTTTATATTGCACCCCCTTAAAAGTAGGCGGCTTCAAAAGTGCAGCAAAACCACTCGGAGTACATTGCCTGTAATCAGGTTTTTGGATTGGATTGTTGAATATATGAGCAATTTAGTATGAGATTTAATCCGAATCAACAGTAAATAGATCATGACGACTATTGCAAACATCAAAGTAATGATGCGGACTAAACCAGGAGGACAGAATCACATACTGTACAGCGGGAGCAGAACCAATGTGGTTGATGTTGTCACTCATGTCGTTGATGAAGAGGTTACCGAGGTCGGGGAAGAAGGCTGTCGTTGAGGAAGTCGTCACTGGCAGCAGTCACAGGAGTGTGCTCCCCAAAAACATGATCGCCCCTCTCCCGTACAGGATCACGAAAGGCGGGGTTCAGAGGACTGTTGTCCCTTCTCGCGGTGCAGGTCGGAAGGAGGGCTGGAGAAGAATTGTGTGGCGGCGCTAAGATCTGGAACGGTGCGAAACCATATGATACAGCGGCGGCTAGGGTAGAGCATGTCAGGTCGGTCGTGCGAGTATAATAGTTGGCCTTTGGCCCCCAAACCCCACGTCCAAGTCAATAATAGCTCAAAAAAAGTCAATAATAGCCCCACCAAGGTTTGTCTAAAAAAACAGAGTAATTAAGGAGTCCGTTAGTCCCTTTAGTATAAATACAATATCATTAATAATGGCCCCACCTTTTGTCTCACAAAGTATGTTGGAGTACAACCGGCTACACGTTTACAATCCGCTTATCTTCTCTCTCCTTCAACTAAGCACAAATACTATATTTAAATCCTTATAGCCTGCTTATGTCATCTAAGTGTAGTACTTGCTCTAAAGTTACTATCCACTGTGTAGCCTGAAATGCTGGGCATGCAGCGGGCGGTGCCCTCGGTCAGCGCGCCGCTTCAACGGCAGAAGCAGTGAGAGGTCGCGTCGCCCTGACTTGCCATCAATGTGGAGCGGCGGGCTCAGCTGGCGCCGGGAGGGAAGCGCGCGCGGGAGGCGGGAGCGGTTTTTGTTGGGCCAAGAAGGTGAGAAGCCAACTTGGGATCGGTCCGGATGGGGAAATATCATGTGCTCCCATACTCTGCATATGACACTAGTCTATGTTACTACTCCCTCCTTTCTGGTTTATAGAGATGTTTAGAGTAACATAGTAATATGTTACAGTACAAGTTACTCCCCACTATGACCAGCCTTGGTCTCTCCCAGTGCTCCACCATGTATAGCTGCTAAGCCTGCCACGTAGGCATAAAATATGATGTGGCACCAATAAACTAAGCACCTATGAATTGAAGACTTGAGTTACTAAGCCATTTAATGCACTTAGTGTTGGGGAACGTAGGAGAAAACAAAAAATTTCCTACGGTTTCACCAAGATCCATCTAGGAGTTCATCTAGCAACGAGTGATTAGATGCATCTACGTACCTTGTAGATCGCAAGCGGAAGCGTTCAAAGAACGGGGATGAGGTAGTCGTACTCGACGTGATTCGAATCACCGAAGATCCTAGCACCGAACGGATGGTACCTCCGCGTTCAACACACGTACGGAACAGCCACGTCTCCTTCTTCTTGATCCAGCAAGGGGGAAGGAGAGGTTGAGGGAGATGGCACCAGCAGCAGCACGACGGCGTGGTGTTGTTGGAGCTGCAGTACTCCGGCAGAGCTTCGTCAAGCGCTATGGAGGAGGAGGAGGTGTTGGAGAGGGAGAAGGAGGCAACCAAAGGCGTGGGACAAAAGCCCTCCTTCCGTCACTATATATAGGAGGGCCAAGGGGGGGCGCCGGCCCTAGGAGATCCAATCTCCTAGGGTGGGGCGGCGGCCAAGGGGAGGTTTCCCTCCCCCCCAAGGCACCTAGGAGGTGCCTTCCCCTACTAGGACTCTTTCCCCTTGTAACCCTAGGCGCATGGGCCTCTTGGGGCTGGTGCCCTTGGCCCATGTAGGCCAAGGCGCACCCCCTACAGCCCATGTGGCCCCCCGGGACAGGTGGCCCCACCCGGTGGACCCCCGGGATCCTTCCGGTGGTCCCGGTACAATACCGATAACCCCGAAACTTGTCCCGATGCCCGAAACAAACAACATTCGGGTTACTGCATATACATATCCCTACAACCCTAGCGTCACCGAACCTTAAGTGTGTAGACCCTACGGGTTCGGGAGACATGTAGACATGACCGAGATTGTTCTCTGGTCAATAACCAACAGCGGGATCTGGATACCCATGTTGGCTCCCACATACTCCACGATGATCTCATCGGATGAACCACGATGTCGAGGATTCATGCAACCCCGTATGCAATTCCCTTTGTCAACCGGTATGTTACTTGCCCGAGATTCGATCGTCGGTATCCCAATACCTCATTCAATCTCGTTACCGGCAAGTCACTTTACACGTACCGTAATGCATGATCCCGTGACCAGACACTTGGTCACTTTGAGCTCATTATGATGATGCATTACCGAGTGGGCCCAGTGATACCTCTCAGTCATACGGAGTGACAAATCCAAGTCTCGATCCGTGTCAACCCAACAGACACTTTCGGAGATACCTGTAGTGCACCTTTATAGTCACCCAGTTACGTTTTGACGTTTGGTACACCCAAAGCACTCTTACGGTATCCGGGAGTTACACGATATCATGGTCTAAGGAAAGGACACTTGACATTGGAAAAACTCTAGCAAACGAACTACACGATCTTTATGCTATGTTTAGGATTGGGTCTTGTCCATCACATCATTCTCCTAATGATGTGATCTCGTTATCAATGACATCCAATGTCCATAGTCAGGAAACCATGACTATCTGTTGATCAACGAGCTAGTCAACTAGAGGCTTACTAGGGACATGTTGGTGTCTATTATTCACACATGTATTACGATTTCCGGATAATACAATTATAGCATGAATAAAGACAATCATCATGAACAAAGAAATATAATAATAATGCTTTTATTATTGCCTCTAGGGCATATTTCCAACAGTCTCCCACTTGCACTAGAGTCAATAATCTAGTTACATTGTGATGAATCGAACACCCATGGAATTCTGGTGTTGATCATGTTTTGCCCTAGGGAGAGGTTTAGTCAACGGATCTGCTACATCATGTCCGTATGTACTTTACAAATCTCTATGTCTCCATCTTGAACATTTTCACGAATGGAGTTGAAGCGACGCTTGATGTGCCTTGTCTTCTTGTGAAACCTGGGCTCCTTGGGAAGTGCAATAGCTCCAGTGTTGTCACAAAAGAGCTTGATCGGCCCCGACGCATTGGGTATGACTCCTAGGTCGGTGATGAACTCCTTCACCCATATTGCTTCATGTGCTGCCTCCGAGGCTGCCATGTACTCCGCCTCACATGTAGATCCCTCCACGACGCTCTGCTTGAAACTGCACCAGCTTACTGCCCCACCATTCAAAATATACACGTATCCGGTTTGTGACTTTGAGTCATCCAGATCTGTGTCGAAGCTAGCGTCGACGTAACCCTTTACGACGAGCTCTTCGTCACCTCCATAAACGAGAAACATTTCCTTTGTCCTTTTCAGGTACTTCAGGATATTCTTGACCGCTGTCCAGTGTTCCTTGCCGGGATTACTTTGGTACCTTCCTACCAAACTTACGGCAAGGTTTACATCAGGTCTGGTACACAGCATGGCATACATAATAGAACCTATGGCTGAGGCATAGGGGATGACACTCATTTCTTCTATATCTTCTGCCGTGGTTGGGCATTGAGCCGAGCTCAATCTCACACCTTGCAAAACAGGCAAGAACCCTTTCTTGGACTGATCCATTTTGAACTTCTTCAAAATCTTATCAAGGTATGTGCTTTGTGAAAGACCTATGAGGCATCTCGATCTATCCCTATAGATCTTGATTCCTAATATATAAGCAGCTTCTCCAAGGTCCTTCATTGAAAAACTCTTATTCAAGTAGGCCTTAATGTTGTCCAAGAGTTCTATATCATTTCCCATCAGAAGTATGTCATCTACATATAATATGAGAAATGCTACAGAGCTCCCACTCACTTTCTTGTAAACGCAGGCTTCTCCATAAGTCTGCGTAATCCCAAACGCTTTGATCATCTCATCAAAGCGAATGTTCCAACTCCGAGATGCTTGCACCAGCCCATAAATCGAGCGTTGGAGCTTGCACACCTTGTCAGCATTCTTAGGATCGACAAAACCTTCCGGTTGTATCATATACAATTCTTCCTTAAGGAAACCATTAAGGAATGCCGTTTTGACGTCCATTTGCCAAATTTCATAATCATAAAAAGCGGCAATTGCTAACATGATTCGGACGGACTTCAGCTTCGCTACCGATGAGAAAGTCTCATCGTAGTCAACTCCTTGAACTTGTCGATAACCCTTAGCGACAAGCCGAGCTTTATAGATGGTCACATTACCATCCGCGTCTGTCTTCTTCTTAAAGATCCATTTATTTTCTATGGCTCGCCGTTCAACGGGCAAGTCAGTCAAAGTCCATACTTCGTTTTCATACATGGATCCTATCTCGGATTTCATGGCTTCTAGCCATTTGTCGGAATCCGGGCCCGCCATCGCTTCTTCATAGTTCGAAGGTTCACTGTTGTCTAACAACATGATTTCCAAGACAGGGTTGCCGTACCACTCTGGTGCGGAACGTGTCCTTGTGGACCTTCGAATTTCAGCAGGAGCTTGATCAGAAGTATCTTGATCATTATCATTAACTTCCTCTCTAGTCGGTGCAGGCACCTCAGGAACATTTTCTTGAGTTGCGCCATTTTCCGGTTCAAGAGGTAATACTTCATCAAGTTCTACTTTCCTTCCACTTACTTCTTTCGAGAGAAACTCTTTCTCTAGAAAGGACCCATTCTTGGCAACAAAGATCTTGCCTTCGGATCTGAGGTAGAAGGTATACCCAGTAGTTTCTTTAGGGTATCCTATGAAGACGCATTTTTCCGACTTGGGTTCGAGCTTTTCAGGTTGAAGTTTCCTGACATAAGCATCGCATCCCCAAACTTTCAGAAACGACAACTTAGGTTTCTTACCAAACCATAATTCAAACGGTGTCGTCTCAACGGATTTCGACGGAGCCATATTTAAAGTGAATGCGGCAGTCTCTAAAGCATACCCCCAAAAGGATAGCGGTAAATCGGCAAGAGACATCATAGATCGCACCATATCTAATAGAGTGCGATTACGACGTTCGGACACACCATTACGCTGAGGTGTTCCAGGCGGCGTGAGTTGTGAAACTATTCCACATTTTCTTAAGTGTGTGCCAAACTCGTGACTCAAGTATTCTCCTCCTCGATCTGATCGTAGGAACTTGATTTTCCTGTCACGTTGATTCTCAACTTCACTCTGAAATTCCTTGAACTTTTCACAGGTTTCAGACTTGTGTTTCATTAAGTAGACATACCCATATCTACTCAAGTCATCAGTGAGGGTGAGAACATAACGATAGCCACCGCGAGCCTCAACACTCATTGGACCGCACACATCAGTATGTATGATTTCCAATAAGTTGGTTGCTCGCTACATTGTTCCAGAGAACGGATCTTGGTCATTTTACCCATGAGGCATGGTTCGCACGTGTCAAATGATTCATAATCAAGAGACTCTAAAAGTCCATCAGCATGGAGCTTCTTCATGCATTTGACACCTATGTGACCAAGGCGGCAGTGCCACAAGTATGTGGGACTATCATTATCAATCTTACATCTTTTGGTACTTACACTATGAATATGTGTAGCATTACGCTCGAGATTCATAAAGAATAAACCATTCACCATCGGAGCATGACCATAAAACATATCTCTCATATAAATAGAACAACCATTATTCTCGGATTTAAATGAGTAGCCATCTAGAATTAAACGAGATCCTGATACAATGTTCATGCTCAAACTTGGCACTAAATAACAATTATTGAGGTTCAAAACTAATCCCGTAGGTAAATGTAGAGGTAGCGTGCCGACGGCGATCACATCGACCTTGGAACCATTCCCGACGCGCATCGTCACCTCGTCCTTCGCCATTCTCCGTTTATTCCGCAGCTCCTGCTGTGAGTTACAAATGTGAGCAACCGCACCGGTATCAAATACCCAGGAGCTACTACGAGTACTAGTAAGGTACACATCAATTACATGTATATCACATATACCTTTCGTTTTGCCGGCCTTCTTGTCCGCTAAGTATTTGGGGCAGTTCCGTTTCCAGTGACCACTTTCCTTGCAATAAAAGCACTCAGTCTCGGGCTTGGGTCCATTCTTTGGCTTCTTCCCGACATCTTGCTTGTCGGGCGCGGCAACTCCCTTGCCGTCCTTCTTGAAGTTCTTTTTACCCTTGCCCTTCTTGAACTTAGTGGTTTTATTGACCATCAACACTTGATGTTCCTTCTTGACTTCTACCTCTGCTGATTTCAGCATAGCAAATACTTCAGGAATGGTCTTCTCCATCCCCTGCATATTGAAGTTCATCACAAAGCTCTTGTAGCTCGGTGGAAGCGACTGGAGGATTCTGTCAATGACCGCATCATCTGGGAGATTAACTCCCAGCTGAGTCAAGCGGTTATGTAACCCAGACATAGTGAGTATGTGCTCACTGACAGAACTATTTTCCTCCATCTTACAGCTGAAGAATTTGTCGGAGACTTCATATCTCTCGACCCGGGCATGAGCTTGGAAAACCATTTTCAGCTCTTCGAACATCTCATATGCTCCATGTCTCTCAAAACGCTTTTGGAGCCCCGGCTCTAGGCTGTAAAGCATGCCGCACTGAACGAGGGAGTAGTCATCGGTACGTGCCTGCCAAGCGTTCATAACGTCTTGTTCTGCAGGGAGAACAGGTGCATCACCTAGCGGTGCTTGTAGGACATAATCTTTCTTGGCAGCTATGAGGATGATCCTCAGGTTCCGGACCCAGTCCGTGTAGTTGCTGCCATCGTCTTTCAGCTTGGTTTTCTCTAGGAACGCGTTGAAGTTGAGGACTACGTTGGCCATTTGATCTACAAGACATATTGTAAATATTTTAGACTAAGTTCATGATAATTAAGTTCATCTAATCAAATTATAATGAACTCCCACTTAGATAGACATCCCTCTTCTAGTCATCTAAGTATAACATGATCCGAGTCAACTAGGCCGTGTCCGATCATCACGTGAGACGGACTAGTCAACGTCGGTGAACATCTTCATGTTGATCGTATCTTCTATACGACTCATGCTCGACCTTTCGGTCTTCTGTGTTCCGAGGCCATGTCTATACACATGCTAGGCTCGTCAAGTTAACCCTAAGTGTTTTGCATGTGTAAAACTGTCTTACACCCGTTGTATGTGAACGTAAGGATCTATCACACCCGATCATCACGTGGTGCTTCGAAACGACGAACTTTAGCAACGGTGCACAGTTAGGGGAGAACACTTCTTGAAATTGTTGTGAGGGATCATCTTATTTACTACCGTCGTTCTAAGCAAACAAGACGAAAAACATGATAAACATCACATGCAATCAAATAATAATAGTGACATGATATGGCCAATATCACACAGCTCCTTTGATCTCCATCTTGGGGCTCCATGATCATCTTGTCACCGGCATACTCATCGACATGTAAGTTGTGATTCCCATTACAATAGCATGAACATCTCATACATCACATATAGATCATTCATCATTCATCACAACTTTGGCCATATCATATCACAAAGCACTTGCTGCAAAAACAAGTTAGACGTCCTCTAATTGTTGTTGCAAGTTTTACGTGGCTGAAGTAGGGTTCTAGGAAGAACGTTTTCTTACCTACGTGAAATCCACAACGTGATTTGTCAACTTCTATTTACCCTTCATAAGGACCCTTTTCATCGAATCCGCTCCAACTAAAGTAGGAGAGACAGACACCCGCCAGCCACCTTATGCAACTTGTGCATGTTAGTCGGTGGAACCGGTCTCACGTAAGCGTACGTGTAAGGTTGGTCCGGGCCGCTTCATCCCACAATACCGTTGAAGCAAGATAAGACTAGTAGTGGCAAGAAAGTTGACAACATCTACGCCCACAACAAATTGTGTTCTACTCGCGCAAGAAGAACTACGCATAGACCTAGCTCATGATGCCACTGTTGGGGAACGTAGCAAAAAACAAAAAATTTCCTACGGTTTCACCAAGATCCATCTAGGAGTTCATCTAGCAACGAGTGATTAGATGCATCTACGTACCTTGTAGATCGCAAGCAGAAGCGTTCAAAGAACAGGGATGTGGTAGTCGTACTCGACGTGATTCGAATCACCGAAGATCCTAGCACCGAACGGACGGTACCTCCGCGTTCAACACACGTACGTAACAGCCACGTCTCCTTCTTCTTGATCCAGCAAGGGGGAAGGAGAGGTTGAGGGAGATGGCACCAGCAGCAGCACGACGGCGTGGTGTTGTTGGAGCTGCAGTACTCCGGCAGAGCTTCGTCAAGCGCTATGGAGGAGGAGGAGGTGTTGGAGAGGGAGAAGGAGGCAACCAAAGGCGTGGGAGAAAAGCCCTCCTTCCCTCACTATATATAGGAGGGCCAAGGGGGGGCGCCGGCCCTAGGAGATCCAATCTCCTAGGGTGGGGCGGCGGCCAAGGGGAGGTTTCCCTCCCCCCCAAGGCACCTAGGAGGTGCCTTCCCCTACTAGGACTCTTTCCCCTTGTAACCCTAAGCGCATGGGCTTCTTGGGGCTGGTTCCCTTGGCCCATGTAGGCCAAGGCGCACCCCCTACAGCCCATGTGGCCCCCGGGACAGGTGGCCCCACCCAGTGGACCCTCGGGATCCTTCCGGTGGTCCCGGTACAATACCGATAACCCCGAAACTTGTCCCGATGCCCGAAACAGGACTTCCCATATATAAATCTTTACCTCTGGACCATTCCGGAACTCCTCGTGACGTCCGGGATCTCATCCGGGACTCCGAACAACATTTGGGTTACTGCATATACATATCCCTACAACCCTAGCGTCACCGAACCTTAAGTGTGTAGACCCTACGGGTTCGGGAGACATGTAGACATGACCGAGATTGTTCTCTGGTCAATAACCAACAGCGGGATCTGGATACCCATGTTGGCTCCCACATACTCCACGATGATCTCATCGGATGAACCACAATGTCGAGGATTCATGCAACCCCGTATGCAATTCCCTTTGTCAATCGGTATGTTACTTGCCCGAGATTCGATCGTCGGTATCCCAATACCTCGTTCAATCTCGTTACCGGCAAGTCACTTTACTCGTACCGTAATGCATGATCCCGTGACCAGACACTTGGTCACTTTGAGCTCATTATGATGATGCATTACCGAGTGGGCCCAGTGATACCTCTTCGTCATACGGAGTGACAAATCCCAGTCTCGATCCGTGTCAACCCAACAGACACTTTCGGAGATACCTGTAGTGCACCTTTATAGTCACCCAGTTACGTTGTGACGTTTGGTACACCCAAAGCACTCTTACGGTATCCGGGAGTTACACGATCTCATGGTCTAAGGAAAGGACACTTGACATTGGAAAAACTTTAGCAAACGAACTACACGATCTTTATGCTATGTTTAGGATTGGGTCTTGTCCATCACATCATTCTCCTAATGATGTGATCTCGTTATCAATGACATCCAATGTCCATAGTCAAGAAACCATGACTATCTGTTGATCAACGAGCTAGTCAACTAGAGGCTTACTAGGGACATGTTGGTGTCTATTATTCACACATGTATTACGATTTCCGGATAATACAATTATAGCATGAATAAAGACAATCATCATGAACAAAGAAATATAATAATAATGCTTTTATTATTGCCTCTAGGGCATATTTCCAACACTTAGCACCTCATCTAAAGATCATTAATAGTATAGCCAGTGCCATGTCATCTACAGCCCATCTTATAGTCAACATGTACAATAGTAGATCAAAAGAGTGTACTACTACTTTTTTATTCTGTGGCCCACCTTTCATTCTCATAAAGTGCCTAGGAGCACGTGCTAGAGCTGGCTCTTCACGAAGAGCCCGCTTACCTTCTCTCTCCTCTTCTCTTTCCTCCAACTAAGCGGAAATATACTAGTTTATTCCTTATAGCCCGCTGACTCAGCTCTATTGTACTTGCTCTAAGCACATCTAAGCACTTAGACTAGCCACAATGGGAGTAACTTCGGTAGTAACATCGAGTCCAACTCAACAAATTTGCTTATGTGGCAGTGAGTTAATGAGGAGAGATGTAGTACTAGTAACTTAGCTAGTTACTGTAACATCACATGTCCCAATGCAATATGAGTCTATAACCTAATAAATGATGCTTTGCATGTTACCACACTTATGTTACTACCCACTATTGAGGTAGTAACATAGTCTAGGGATATGTGTATGTTACTAGTGTATGTTACTCTCCATTGTGGCTAGTCTTACTAGCACGCCCTTGACCGTGGACCTTGACGGTGTATGTCACCTTGTGTCTCATAATTTTCCTCATAATCATCTGAGTCCTAGAAGATCTCACCCACATCATCATTAGCATGCAACCGCCTTGATAGACAACATGCGCAGAAGGAGTAGAGGCGACTGGGGATGCACCACCACCATGTCATGGGCACTCCGTATGTGCTCGTGTGCGTGCAGCGTGCGTGTTTTTCCATCAGTGCTAGCTCTAAGGCCGAGGCTGCGGTCGTCTCTGTCTCCGACTAGTAGACATATTTTAGAGTGTAGATTCACTCATTTTGTTTCGTATGTAGTCCCTTATTGAAATATCTAAAAAGACTTATATTTGGGAACGGAGGGAGTATAAAACATCTTCAACTTAGCATCCTGATGTACCGTTTCTAGTGGTTAGCGAAAAGTTCATGTTCTCTTATTTGTTTATAGGTGGGCAGGCGGCAAAAAACAGGGGAAAACGCGCAAGGTTCCTTGCAGACGCTCCACCGCGAGGTTCCTTGCTCCTCCTTGGTCGTCGGGAATCTATGCTCTTCAACTCTTTTCTTTTACGTGAGCTTTGTTCATCCCTTTTCCCAACATGCGATACATCTAGCATCAAGGTGCACGTGTCATGCAAGAAAATGGTGATAATCAGATAAGTAGTGCGTAAGTGAGTCGTGCGGGGGGGGGGGGGGGGGGGGGGGGGGGAAAACCTTTTTCGTAAGTGAGTCGTGCACTTCGATGGCACCTACGCAATATTTTTTCTCCTCGATGGCACGTGAATAGTGCACGTACTCAACGATGGAGCACGGGATGGTAGCAATGACATGGTCAACCCTTTTTTGGAGAGAGTACGTACTACTAGTAAATAACTTTGATGTGTCCCGTCAACTCGCAGAACGACGAGAAGCTTGATTACGCCTTCTCCCTCGCCAACGCGTGCGCGGTGGCTCGCGGCATGAGGAGAAACTTTTGCTTACAAGCGGTGGACGTGCAACAGTTCATTTGGTGTCAGATTGCCAGAAGCACTACTGTAGAACCATCGACTTCCGGAAGAGGCGAAGAGCCAAGCGCAAGGTCACCTAGTACTAACCTTCGGCTAGGCGTAGTGGGAGTAACATAAGTAGGGGTACCTCCTTTTTTTATTCTAGAAACAACCACACGCGAATATCAAGGTGCTGGTTACGTAGAACAAATTTCCTGCAGTCCGTGCTCAGCCCTCCTCTATCTCTCTTCTCAGCCAGCCAGCGGACGTGTGGAGCTCATCGTCTGTTTGCTCACATGCGGCCCCACATGTCAGTGAAAACACAAGAGGACCCACTGAACCTGCACATCTTTCACCTCAACTTGCTGGTGATGAAAAACAAATCCAATAAAGATCTTCGATGGCCGCTTTTGGAGTTACTCAAGACCCAAGAGTAGTAAGATTCTATTTACAGTTTAACCCAAGATGCACATCTCGTGGCTTCAACTACCACTCTATTTTCCTTCATGACACGACCTGGATGTTGGATGTCCCACGTGTCGGCAAAAGGAGGAAGAACCTGACCAAATCTTCGGTTGTGCTCTCGGATTAGACTAGTTGTGCTAACTTAAAAAATTTATTGTGTACTCCCTCCGTTCCAAAATACTTGACTTCCATTTGTCCAAAAATGGATGTACCTATATACTAAAACATGTCTAGATACATATATATTTTGACAAATAGAAGCCATGTATTGTGCAATGGAGGGAGTAGAATGGATGCAAGTTTTTGTATTGGGAAGAAGAGTACATCCATATATTGATAGAGCGTTGGAGTTGGCCTTACAAGTGGGACCATAGTTGAGGAAACCGACTATCGGCAAACCCCCACCTCGCCTGCCGCGCGATGGCTGAGTTAGAGAAATGATGAGGTTGAAGAGATTGCTCTAGCAGGGACTCCAAGAAATATGGTGTCAGATGGAAGTCGTGCTGGTGGCGTGTGCCGTACTCTTGGACGTGAATGCTTGTTCTGGCCCATGCCACCCTACTACTCCTACTACTTACTATATAGTACTAGTATCAAGGATTCGAGGTGCTGGTTACGTACAATACGGCTACAGTAAAAACACCCGCACGACGCGCGAAGCATGTGAAGCTAGTACAAATAGTGTACTACTATTGTTGATTGGCCTCATCCGATAACCTGTTGCAATGCATGTACAATTATGTATTCGGAAAATATTTTTATGCCTCGTCGCACCACTCACTCACAGAAGCAACTCGAAAGCCATTCATAAATTTAGTAAGTTTATCACATGCATATCATTTTATTACATACAACAGGTCATCAACCCACATCGACAACAAGGATACATTATAAATACTAAAGTTTTCACCACATAACAAATAACAAGCAATGAAATGAACTTCAACTCAACCATTCCTCGGCATTGGAAACGCTTGCTTTGAACCACAAGTTATTCTCTGGGACGGGCCATCTATTGTCGATCTCGAGACCAACGCATGACTGATCATCCAGGCTGAAGCGGCCTACTATATCAGTACCAGGGTAGGGAACCACCCTAATGTACGAGGTATAGACACAGTTGCTTCTCATAAATGGTACTAGTAACATTGTGTCAACAGCAGTTGGATCGCCTTTCACCATCATCGGATAGTTTTGTCCAAGGAAGAGCGAGTTTTCTCCAAGACTATCAATTCTGTACCAGGGAGAAGGAGTTGGCGCTAGCACACTAGTATCCATCCCGAATACCATGCAAAGGGTGTTGGAATAGGTCCGAAGAGTGCGACCATGGGAGACTACACCTGCTTCCTTAGCAGTAACATCATTAGTGGGCTGTATACACACAAGAAGAGGTGATCCATCGGAATTAGTTGCCAGGCACCACAAAGTATATGGGCGCTGCTCGTCCTCATGCTCGTGATCATCACCATCATCATCTCTCCCTTGGTTATAAAAATTTTCATGTATGGGAGGTGGAATGTTCACAGGACCTTGGAAACACAAGAAGAAGGTTAATTAGTAAAGGGAAACTTGCTAACCCGCATGCATGTGGATGAAACAATTATAATTACGGTGGAAGACAAACGTACTGAAAGCATAAGGATTCCATGCAAAAACAGTGCCATGAGTGGTGGCAGCACACACAAGGCCCTCGTATTGAATTGCATCACATTACTCATCCGTGTACAGAAACTGATTTTTGAGCAATATCCATCGAGTCAAACCACCAAGGACGGCAACAAGCTTGTCGAAGATAGCAACAAGTTCATAGTTGTTGTAATTCCAAGAGCGGTTGGGAACTCGACAAATTGCTATCTTCCATAGAAGACTGTCACCATGATCGTATTTGAACGTGCGTACAATACCGGTGTGCTCAACCTCTGGGCACTTTGCTGAGATTTTTGGAAGTGGAACCCGGTCACGAGTGTACACATTCACAAGTTCCCACTCGCAGTTGGACCCAATGTAAACAACCCAATCTCCATTTGCGCCTGCCCAAGCCTTGCCCTCAAGCGATGGCATCTTAACATCATACGTATCATTATCAACCGGCATCAACTTGCATAGGGCGAGGCCTCCGTCGTGCTGGCGCCAGTCATTAGGGTCACGACGAAGAAGATAGGGGAGATCAAACCGCTCCTTGACTCTTGGGTTCCTTGTAATGATGTTATTAGTTGAGTCGAGAATGGGCTTGAACGAACCTGCCATGCTAGCCGAGGTGATGACGTCGCACCGATCAATGAGTTGCTCCAGCACGTCATCTTTCAGATCGGGGCAAGAATAAAGGGGCCGTTTTCGGCCTGTTCCCTCCATGGAGAAGACGATCAAACAATGGCAGAAGAAAGGGTGAAGGGCTAAAGGAAAATGGAGGAGGGATAGGAAGAGCGTGCGACAGCAGATCCAAATCGAGAGGGAAAGGCGAAGAGTCATTGGACGGTTGCCAGTTTGCCACGGTTCACAAAGAGGCGCCCCGGCCTACACGTCCATTCGGAAATACTCCTACTACTCACCGTCGTCTCACTGATATGTTGGAACGGGACTGATACGTCTCCAATGTATCTATAATTTTTGATTGTTCCATGCTATTATATTACCTGTTTTGGATGCTTATGGGCTTTATTCTACATATTTATATCATTTTTGGGACTAACCAACCAACCGGAGGCCCAACCCGTATTGCTGTTTTTTTGCCTATTTCAGTATTTCGAAGAAAAGGAATATCAAACGGAGTCCAAACAGAATGAAACCTTTGGGAGCGTTATTTTTGGGAACAAATCTGATCCAGAGAGCCTGGAGTGCAAGTCAAGAAAGCTCCTAGGGCCCCACGAGATAGGAGGGCGTGCCCCCCGCTCTGTAGGGCGCGCCCCTGTCTCGTGGGCCCCTCGGGCGTCCACCAACATACTTCTTCCTCCTATATATACCTACGGACCCCGAAAACATCCGGGGGCACCAGGAAACACAATTTCCACCACCGTAACCTTCTGTATCCGCGAGATCCCATCTTGGAGCCTTCGTCGGCACTCTGCCGGAGGGGGAATCGACCACAGAGGGCCTCTACATCAACATCATTTCCCCTCCTATGAGTTGTGAGTAGTTTACCACAGACCTACGGGTCCATAGTTATTAGCTAGATGGCTTCTTCTCTCTTTTTGGATCTCAATACAATGATCTCCCCCTCTCTTGTGGAGATTTATTCGATGTAATCTCTTTTTGCGATGTGTTTGTCAAGATCCGATGAATTGTGAGTTTATGTTCAGATTTATCTATGGTTGTTAATTGAATCTTCTCTGAATTCTTTTATGTATGATTGAGTTATCTTTGCAAGTCTATTCGAATTATTGGTTTGGTTTGGCCTACTAGATTGATCTTTCTTGCCATGGGAGAAGTGCTTAGCTTTGGGTTCAATCTTGCGGTGTTCTTACCCAGTGACAGAAAGGGTTGCAAGACACGTATTGTATTGTTGCCATCGAGGATAACAAGATGGGGTTTATATCATATTGCATGAGTTTATCCCTCTACATCATATCATCTTGCTTAATGCGTTACTCCGTTCTTATGAACTTAATACTCTACATGCATGCTGGATAGTGGTCGATGTGTGGAGTAATAGTAGTAGATGCAGGCAGGAGTCGGTCTACTTGTTTTGGCTGTGATGCCTATATACATGATCATGCCTAGATAACGTCATAATTATTCGCTTATCTATCAATTGCTTGATAGTAATTTGTTCACCCACCGTAATACTTATGCTCTCGAGAGAAGCCTCTAGTGAAACCTATGCCCCCCAGGTCTATCTCTTATCATATTTGCTTTCAATCTACTTTTATTTGCATCTTTACTTTTTTGCATCTATATTATAAAATACCAAAAAAATATTTATCTTATCATACTATATTTATTAGATCTCACTTTCGCAAGTGGCCGTGAAGGGATTGACAACCCGTTTATTGCGTTGGTTGTGAGTTCTCAGTTTGTTTGTGTAGGTGCGTGGGACTTTTGAGGAGCCTCCTACTGGATTGATACCTTGGTTCTCAAAAACTGAGGGAAATACTTACTCTACACTTGCTGCATCACCCTCTCCTCTTCGGGGAAAACCAACGCTAGCTCAAGACGTAGCAAGAAGGATTTCTGGCGCCGTTGCCGGGGAGGTCTTCGCTCACGTCAAGACATACCAAGTACCCATCACAAACTCATCTCCCTCGCATTTACATTATTTTCCATTTGCCATTCGTTTTCCTCTCCCCCACTTCACCCTTGCCATTTTATTCGCCCTCTCTTTCCCAATCTCCTCCTCTCTTTTCGCTCGCCTTTTTGTTTGCCTTCCCGTTGCCATGGCCGAATCAAAAAGAACTAAGGGATTTCTCCTGAGTTCTAGTGCCTTGGATAACCCCTCTATCCTTTCTAAGCTCATAAACAATGATGCTACGGAAAGACCCGCCAGGATCACCAATGAGAATTTAGATGATTTTGATGATGATGACTCCGGAATCTTTCGCTATTTACTTGATGAATCTTTAAAAGATGCTTGGGATAGGTTATTAAGGATTCAGGCTAGTTATGTGCCACAATATCAAATTGAGGTTTACTTAAAAAGTTTCTATGTTGGCTTGCCCGCTTCTTTCAAACAAGTTCTAGATTCTATTTTTGAAGAAGGTTTTCTTGAAGGGGATGCTATGGATACCTATAAAAAAATTAAAACCATATTTGGGCACCCTTTAAATGATAAAGTTGAATCAACTACCCTCTTGTGCTTTTATCAAAATGAAATTATCAAAGAAATGAAGTCTAGCTTAGATGCAAATTTCCGTAACGTGCTTAATCTTACTTCATCCATTAATGGAAATGTTCTTAACCTGAATATAAGGATGAATGCCATATAAAGGAGATCCTCTCTTGCTACTTATGAATCAAGTGCCAAAGATGGCACTCGTTAGATCTACCCTTGCTTTTTATGCCTAGCTAGGGGCGTTAAACGATAGCGCTAGTTGGGAGGCAACCCAATTTTCTTTATGTTCTATGTTTTTGTTCCTATTTAGTGTTAAATTTTGTTTCTACTTTATGTTTAGATGTGTTTTTATCTTTTTTTAGTGTTTGTGCCAAGTAGAACCTATAGGATAAACTATGATGACGGTTGATTTGATTCTGCTGAAAAACAGAAACTTTGCGCTCACGAGAAAAAATTCAATAAATCACAGAAAAGAGATTTTGCGTTGATTATTTTTGCTTCTGATCAATAAACATATTTTCCAGTACGTCCTATTTTGGTAGGATTTTTAGAGTTCCAGGAGTTTGCATTAGTTACAGATTGCTACAGACTGTTCTGTTTTTGACAGATTCTGTTTTTCATGTGTTGTTTGCTTATTTCAATGCATCTATGGCTAATAAATTAGTTTGTAAACCATAAGGAAGTTGGAATACAGTAGGTTTAAAACCAAAATAAATAAAGAATGATTTCATTGCAGTACCTTATGTGGTGGTTTTATTTTCTTTCACTAACGGAGCTTATAAGATTTCTTGTTGAGTTTTGTGTTGTGAAGTTTTCAAGTTTTGGGTAAAGCTTTTATGGACTATGGAATAAAGAGTGGCAAGAGCATAAGCTTGGGGATGCTTATGGCACCCCAATATATTCAAGAATAGCCAAAAGCCTAATCTTGGGGATGCCCCAGGAAGGCATCCCCTCTTTTGTCTTCGTTCATTGGTAACTTTACTTGGAGCTATATTTTTATTCGCTAGATGATATGTGTTTTGCTTGGAGCGTCGTGTATTATATTGGTCTTTGCTTGTTAGTTTATCACAATCATCCTTGCTGTAACACACCTTTTTGGAGAAGCCTATTTGATTAGAATTTGCTAGAATACTCTATGTGCTTCACTCATATCTTTTGAGCTTGATAGTTTTTGCTCTAGTGCTTCACTTATATCATTTAGAGCATGGTGGTGGATTAATTTTATAGAAATTTCTAGTCTCTCATGCTTCACTTATATTATTTTGAGAGTCTCTTAGAACAACATGGTATTTGCTAGGTTTTAATTTGGTCCTAGAATGATGAGCATCCAAGTTGGGTATAATAAAAACTACCATAGAAAGTGAATTGGATGCTATGATCAATTTGATGCTTGATAATTGTTTTGAGATATGGAGGTAGTAATATTAAAGTCATGCTAGTTGGGTGATTATGGATTTAAAGAATTCTTGTGTTGAAGTTTGTGATTCCCGTAGCATGCACGTATGGTGAACCGCTTTGTGATGAAGTTGGAGCACAATTTTATTTATTGATTGTCTTCCTTATGAGTGGCAGTCGGGGACGAGCGATGGTCTTTTCCTACCAATCTATCCCCCTAGGAGCATGCGTGTAGTGCTTTGGTTTTTGATGACTTCTAAATTTTTACAACAAGTATATGAGTTCCTTTGATTAATGTTGAGTCCATGGATTATACGCACTCCTTTCACCTCTCCATTATTGCTAGCCTCTCTTGTATCGTGCAACTTTCGCTGGTACCATACACCCACCATACTCCTTCCTCAAAACAGCCACCATATCTACCTATTATGGCATCTCCATAGCCATTCCGAGATATATTGCCATGCAACTTTCCACCATTCCGTTCATATGACACACATTACTTTTGTCATATTGCTTTTTGCATGAACATGTAGTTGACATTGTATTTGTGGCAAAGCCACCGTTCATAATTCTTTCATACATGTCACTCTTGATTCATTGCATATCCCGGTATACCGCCGGAGGCATTCATATAGAGTCATATTTTGTTCTAAGTATTGAGTTGTAATTGTTGAGTTGTAAGAAAAAAAATAAAAGTGTGATGATCATCATTATTAGAGCATTGTCCCAGTGAGGAAAGGATGATGGAGACTATGATTCCCCCATAAGTCGGGATGAGACTCAAGACGAAATATAAAAAAAATAAAAAAAGAGGCCATAAAAAAGGGAAAAGTCCCAAATAAAAAAAAAGAGAGAAAACGAGAGAAGGGACAATGCTACTATCCTTTTACCACACTTGTGCTCCAAAGTAGCACCATGATCTTCATGATAGAGAGTCTCATATGTTGTCACTTCCATTTACTAGCGGGAATTTTTCATTATAGAACTTGGCTTGTATATTCCAATGATGGGCTTCCACAAAGTGCCCTAGGTCTTCATGAGCAAGCAAGTTGTATGCACCCCAATAGTTTTCTTTTATTGAGCTTTCATATATTTATAGCTCTAGTGCATCCGTTACATGGCAATCCCTACTCACTCACATTGATATCTATTAATGGGCATCTCCATAGCCCGTTGATACGCCTAGTTGATGTGAGACTATATTCTCCTTTTTTGTCTTCTCCACAACCACCGTTCTATTCCACATATAGTGCTATGTCCATGGCTCACGCTCATGTATTGCGTGAAAGTTGAAACAGTTTGAGATTATTAAAGTATGAAACAATTGCTTGGCTCGTCATCGGGGTTGTGCGTGATTAAATACTTTGTGTGATGAAGATAGAGCTTAGCCAGACTATATGATTTTGTAGGGATAACTTTCTTTTGGCCATGCAATTTTGAGAAGACATGATTGCTTGCTTAGTATGCTTGAAGTATTCCTATTTCTTATATCAATATGAACTTTTATTTTGTATTACTTGGATCTGAACATTCATGCCACAATGAAAGAAAATTACATTATGAATTATGCTAGGTAGCATTCCACATCAAAAATTCTCTTTTTATCATTTACCTACTCGAGGACGAGCAGGAATTAAGCTTGAGGATGCTTGATACGTCTCCAACGTATCTATAATTTTTGATTGTTCCATGCTATTATATTACCTGTTTTGGATGCTTATGGGCTTTATTCTACATATTTATATCATTTTTGGGACTAACCTACTAACCGGAGGCCCATCCCGTATTGCTGTTTTTTTGCCTATTTCAGTATTTCGAAGAAAAGGAATATCAAACGGAGTCCAAATGGAATGAAACCTTCGGGAGCATTATTTTTGGAACAAATCTGATCCGGAGAGCCTGGAGTGCAAGTCAAGAAAGCTCCGAGGGCCCCACGAGATAGGAGGGCGCGCCCCCCTGTAGGGCGTGCCCCCTGTCTCGTGGGCCCCTCGGGTGTCCACCTACGGACCCCGAAAACATCCGGGGGCACCACGAAACACAATTTCCACCACCGTAACCTTCTATATCCGCGAGATCCCATCTTGGAGCCTTCGCCGGCACTCTGCCGGAGGGGGAATCGACCATGGAGGGCCTCTACATCAACATCATTGCCCCTCCTATGAGTTGTGAGTAGTTTACCACAGACCTACGGGTCCATAGTTATTAGCTAGATGGCTTCTTCTCTCTTTTTGGATGTCAATACAATGATCTCCCCCTCTTTTGTGGAGATCTATTCGATGTAATCTCTTTTTGCGGTGTGTTTGTCAAGATCCGATGAATTGTGAGTTTATGTTCAGATTTATCTATGGTTATTAATTGAATCTTCTCTGAATTCTTTTATGTATGATTGAGTTATCTTTGCAAGTCTCTTCAGATTATCGGTTTGGTTTGGCCTACTAGATTGATCTTTCTTGCCATGGGAGAAGTGCATAGCTTTGGGTTCAATCTTGCGGTGTTCTTACCCAGTGACAGAAAGGGTTGCAAGACATGTATTGTATTGTTGCCATCGAGGATAACAAGATGGGGTTTATATCATATTGCATGAGTTTATCCCTCTACATCATATCATCTTGCTTAATGCGTTACTCCGTTCTTATGAACTTAATACTCTAGATGCATGTTGGATAGCGGTCGATGTGTGGAGTAATAGTAGTAGATGCAGGCACGAGTCGGTCTACTTGTTTTGGATGTGATGCCTATATACATGATCATGCCTAGATAATGTCATAATTATTCACTTATCTATCAATTGCTTGACAGTAATTTGTTCACCCACCGTAATACTTATGCTCTCGAGAGAAGCCTCTAGTGAAACCTATGCCCCCCGGGTCTATCTCTTATCATATTTTCTTTCAATCTACTTTTATTTGCATCTTTACTTTTCTTGCATCTATATTATAAAATACCAAAAAAATATTTATCTTATCATACTATCTTTATTAGATACCACTTTCGCAAGTGGCCGTGAAGGGATTGACAACCCCTTTATTGCGTTGGTTGTGAGTTCTCAGTTTGTTTGTGTAGGTGCGTGGGACTTTTGAGGAGCCTCCTACTGGATTGATACCTTGGTTCTCAAAAACTGAGGGAAATACTTACGCTACACTTGTTGCATCACCCTCTCCTCTTCGGGGAAAACCAACGCTAGCTCAAGACGTAGCAGGGACCACATGTCAACGAAACATGGTGTGTAATTTCTCGTGCAAAATGCGACCTGGCTGCGTTGGCCCGAGGTGCCGCATTAGTTTTTTTTTTGAAAGTTTGCCGCATTAGTTATTGACCTTTATTTTTTAACATGCAATCTGAATGGATAGCTCCTGTCGTCATCACACGTGAGCGGATATAGTGATGGTTGATTTGCCCGAGCAACTTATTACTGTGGGAATATGGGAGTACCAGCGGATTCAAGGAACAGAGAAATGATGGTTGCTTCGTCCGAGCAACTTACTGTGACGAAGGTGGGGCTCTGTGATTTGACTGCTCACTAGTCATTACTACTGCGGCACAACGACCGGGGTGAATCCTCCCTTGAAGTTATGTTGTGCACTCAATATTGCTGCATGGCAGGTGGAGCCGGATGAAGGATGTCCAACATGTCGGCAAAACGAAGTTGAAATGTTTCTGACATTGCTATCAATCCTTCAGGATTTGTTTATATGTACGCATAATTTTGATGAAATTGTACTGTGATGCTATGAAGGTTTCAACTTTGGTTCCCGCAGGAAAAAAAGGTTTCAACTTAGGATTCATGTGTCTTGCCTCGAGATTATCTCGTTACAACATTCCATCAAATACAAATGAAACTACCATGGCTAATGCATCTCAATGGTTCGTAGATCAGCGCCAATATTCACATCACAACTGAAGACAAAGTTGTGAGAAGGTGTACAAATAAAGAAAAAATATATAATTGATCGATGTTGTTCGTAGGCATGGCTCCATTTCCTTGGCACAGTGTTCATTGCTTGGCAGCTAGTTTCACCCATCTCTGTAGCCAAAAAAGAGGTGTATGAAGGACACCACAATCCGATCATTTTGTGCAGCTCCACTAAAATCGAGCGGACCATCCCTGTTTGCAAAGATATCCAGTCAGTGTGATTACAATAATAGTGGAACTAGATGATGAAAGATAACACACTTAAATAGAAGCTGATCACCTCTACGATCTCTCTTTAGGACTAACTTCTTGTTGGAGAAGATTAGGCACGGAGTTGGATGAGGAGGATAGCAAAACCAATCTCCCTTTCTGCAGTCCCATAGAAATGTAAAAACATCGCCCGTGTGACATTTTGGTGGAACTGCACAAAACACTCTTCAGAAAAGTGATTTGTGCAGTTCACCAAAAGGTCGCAATAGCAACGAGGTGAAAATGGATAGCCCTGTTTGCAAAAGGAGGTCAAAAGGAAACAATTACTGCCCAATAATACGAGCTGAAGACACATACGCCGACAAAAAAGAAGCATTTTCCATGTAAAAAGGGAAAGATAGCACATGGTGGTTTATCAAAAATGGTTTGAGGACGAGATTGCAAGATGGAAAGTACGCCGGCCGAGATACGATTTAAGCAAACAACTAAAGAAGATCCACATGCAGCAACGTGGGAAGATGGGCAGTGGAGCAAGGCCGGAGGAAGCTGAACCTGAGGGTCGTTGGGATGTTACTAGGAGGGCACCGGCGGCCGGGATCTGCCCATACTGCGGCAGCGAGCAAGTGGCGAAGGCCCTACCGCGCCGGAGCTTGGTCAGAGAGAACGGCCGGTATCGCAGATCACGACGAGCTGCCTCAACACCGTCGAACAGAGAGATGATGCACATCCTCCCTTTCCGCCGGTGGATGGGATGCGGCCGGATCACTGACCAACGCTGAGAGAGAGAGGCCACGGTGGCCTTGTGTGAGATGGTGTGACGAGAGACAAACCCATTTTTCCATTTTCCCCATGGAAATTGTTTTATATTCTAGGCGTGGTACCCGACCCTCCTTCGAGTAAACAACCGCTACACTCGTCAAATTATCACATGGGCTGCCTTTTCGTACAGAAACGAACTCCACTGTGTACCCGCGCGGGTGTGGCCGGGAACGATATGTGAGTACGTGCGTCCTGCGTGCACTTCTTCTTTAGGTGCAGGTACGTACGTGGGTGGGTGTGAGAGAGATGGTTTGTGCGAAACAGAGGCAATGTGTTGATGATATCTCAATCATAAAACCGTAACATATGCAATGTGTGTGAAATGGAGTCATGGACGTGAGATATCGATAGAATTTAAAACAGGGATGAAGTGTGTGTCTGCGCGGTCGATAAAGAGTGCCATCGAATTTGTGTTTGCCCACGTCAAAGATACAGGGCGGCTGGCCTACTAGAATTTGAGAGGGCAGAGGTGCAGTTCTTCTCCGTGGCATGGATACCTAGCTACAACGTTCGACTATCAGTGTGGGGGGGGGGGGGTAGAGACCGGTCGACTAGTATATGTGTGGGGAAGGAGAGAGACCTAGCTATGTATTGAGGGAGATCGATCGACATCCATGGATATGTGTAGCAGAGGAATAAGGTTGGGAAAAAGACAAAGGTAGAGCATCGGAGGGTTGGTGGTGGAGTGGCGTCTCACAAATGGTGGGAGAGGCCCGCTAGACAAACCGAGGGTATGAGTGCAATATCAATAAGAGAGGGCGGGGGATGTCCGTCTGTCTATGCACGTGCGTGTGAGAGACGGGTCGGGAGGTATTCAAGGATGATGAGGGGAGAAGATATGGTTGTGGTAAGCATGCATAACTACATAGGAAGATCAACCGTCGTGTGTCCGAGAAAAGGAGAGACATAACTAGCGAGGTAAGTGTATTGGTGCTTGGTGAAAACGAATTATAGTCGACCTGGCTATATGTAGGGAGATCCGTTCATATACACGCCTGCATGTGTTAGAAGCAAATAAGGTCCGGAGAGGCAGACAGGGGGAGAGGGTGTGGCTAGGAGGTGGTGCGAGAGGCCTACCATGTCGAGGGGGAGGAGTGTGCGAGCATGTGATAAATGAAAAGAGGGGCGGGAGTGTGCACCTGCGTGGAATCGTATTGGACATATGGGGGCATGGACGGTGAGAAGAGAAGAGGGGAAGTATATATGTGTTTGTTGTAGGTGCACTTGGCTAGAGAGGTATATCGACCAGTGTGTGCCAGAAAGAAGGAGCCGGGGGCCTACACACACCGTTGGTGGACGACCTAAAGAGAAATAATGAACATGCGTGATGGAGGGGACGCTAAGGGTGTGTGAGGGGGCAGGCGTGTGCATGCACGATAGAAAGTTAGCGCTAGCTAACTACAAATAGAAGAGGATCGTGAAGGTGTAAAAGACGAACAAAGATCATAATTCATTATAAAAAAGTGGATACGGATACTTGAAGAAGATATCATAATGTAGAACTTTGATTATAATTTGGGCTAATGTGTGGCTTTTGCAGCTCAGGTCTAAATACTTGTCATAATGTAGGGGGCGGGGCAGTAATCATGTGGTGTGTTATTAAGGTAATACACGAATGATGGTTGAAGTTGGCAACAATCATGATTGTAGATTCTTATTGAAATAGATAAACGAATTCAAATTTAGTTCGAATTGCAGCGGTAGTATAGACATTTGGAATGCACTAAAATGTTAGTATGAGTAGGTTACATGCATTATACAGCAAGCGAAAAAATTTAATCGGACATAACATGGATTCATACTCCCTCCTTCCATCTATATAGGGCGTAATTAGATTTTTAAGACCGCCTTTGACTATTGACAAGATTAATAGTACATGCCATGCACAATGTGAAAATTATATCATTGAAAGAACCTTTCACAGACGAATTTAACAGTGTGCTTTGTGTAGGTTGCATGTCATATATCATTGCTCTAATATTTGGTCAAAGTTAGCATTGAAAAACGCATTAGGCCCTATATAGATGGAAGGAGGGAGTAGCTTTGAATAGCATTTGTATAGTAAAACGGGGCAAGACTCTCTCTTTGTGTGGTGTGAATAGTTTTATTTTTTTTCGTTTTCTTTTTGGTTGAGGGAAGTGCGAATTGATTTGGTACGTACAAGTACAATATTACTACATGTTAGGCTTGTTCCTAAAATTCAACCCGCGTCTTGTTATATCCCGAAAATTCAGATATCGTGCTCTCAAAACTGGCGCCTTCACAACCCGCGCCTTGCTATCCCGAAATTACAACGCGCGCGAAAACTCCCTCCAGCTGCCAAATCCCGACACGTGAAATCCCCCTTCTAACCCTGAGCCGAAAGGGCCACTAGTTCAAATTGGTGGGGGGTACTTTTGTAACACACCCTACATGTTGGACAAGCGCGTCCCTAAGTCATGCTTCACCCCCTCCCATCGCCCCCTTTTCGCCATTCGAAATCCCAGGCCGCAATAACCTCTCCGCTCGAGCCGCGAAACCCCACCCTCCTCCGTCCGCCACATCACTGCTGCCCAGCCAGAGCCTCTTCCCCGACGACATTGTCCACCGCAACAGCTCGACGTCCCTCGTCCACCTCCCCGGATGAGGATCCGTTGTCCATCTCACCGTCTAGTTCAGCCGCCCCATCCTCCACCTCCAAGGAGCTGCTCCGACGACTGCCTCGTCTATCGCGGCTGCTCCATCCCCACAACGCTGCCTTAACCTGCTCCACCGGAACCGCAGCATCCTCACCGACTCCTCGGACAAAGCCGAGGCCTACTCGGCGCCACCAAAGAGGTGGTAAACTCATCACATCACACCTTCTCCTTAACTCGACCTCCAAGTGCCGACGGTGCTCCATCTTGCACCCCCATGGAGCGGCTACCTTGAAGCCGGCGCCGTGGGCGACATCTCCATGGCGGCTCTCCCCCAGTGCGAGGCCCCTTTGGTGGCGGCGTCCATACCAGCCGGATCTGCTGCTGCTGCTCTGGCTCTCGCACGATCGCTCGCTTGCCCAGCTGCTGCTGCTGCTCTCCCCCTCACTCGTGCTGTTGCTCTGCTCCGATTAAGCCACACTTCAGTCGGCTGAATCGACTTTTGGGTCAGTCGATTTTTAGGGGTTGGGGGGGGGGGCTCGCCAGAGTTAAGGAAGAACTAACCGCAGCGGGGACGGGGGCTCACCGGAGAAGTACCCCACTATCTATCTTAGGGTTCAGGGTGGGGGGGCCTAGAGGGCTGGTCGGGGCGGCGGTGGCGAGTTGTTTCGGGGCGGCGAGGTGGCGCTGGGGCCGGCGGTTCGACCGGTGGTGGCTGGTGGCTCAGGGAAGGTGCATGTTGAAGATGAACTGCAGGCCCCCCTAAACTACATGTCAAGTGCCTCTCTTCTACCATTGCGTTCAGTTTCGACAGTAGCATTCAGATTCCACAGTAAATTTCAGTTTCGACAGTTAAGTTCAGAGTCAACAGTTTTTACCTCATCTGTTGTAGTCAGGTGGTTTTTGGTGATGTTAATTTTACATCCATTTTACATCATCTACTGGAGATGCTATTAGAATCCCACTTGAGATTGATGATGTCTGTCTTGTGCTGCTTCAGCCTTGACGTCTTACGGCTCACCAGAGCTGCTCCAACGACAGAATGATCCATCACAATAGAGTAGTGCCCTGGACACCGTCTACAGATTCCTCAGATCTTCCTCCACACCTCCGACAGCCACCTCTGCCTCAACTGCTTCAGCGACCAACCCAATGATGCTGAGGTCGACACGGCTACGGCAAAGAGGTTGTACACTTGTTGCATCACTTATTACTATACATTCACGTTGATCCATTAGGGCTATTTTGGTTCAAAGGAAAAACATAGCAATAGGGAATTTTCCAATGGCACTCTACTATTCAATTATTCATGCATTTTGTTGAAAGGAATGAAGCAAAACATCCACCTGGACCTACTTTTCAAAATCCTATGCATGAAAACAAGACCAAGTGCATTAGTGCCAGAATAACATTCTAACTGTACACGCTTTCATATGGTTTCACTTTATTTTGGCCATGTTTCTTCGCATTCCTCTGCTCTTCCAATTCCTTTAAACCAAACACCCAAGTTGACAGAAATCCTGTGTTTACAAATGCTCTGTTTACCATGTGCATTTTCCTATCCTATTCCGGTGTTTTTCCTATCCCTGCATTTTAAGAATCATGCAAGCCAAATGAGCCCTTACAGAATTACTTCAGTTACAGGTATGTGTCGAAGGGAACTTTGTGTGGTTTGTCTTGCTCCTACCGCGACCTCGTCCACCTCACCTGAGCTACTCCATCAATAGAAGCATCCACCAAACCAGACATCATGACTCCTGACCGTCTTTTGCCGCCTCAGATCTCCTTCCCTGCCGCCGGCACCCACCGCAACAGCATCACCATCATCGACTCAGCAGATGAACCTGAGGAGTACACGGGTCCACAAGAGAGGTCGCACTCTTTTGTTTCTGCTTATGTTATGCATTGCTTAAACTTACTTGCTAATTTATCATCCTATTCAGCTCTTAGACTCCCAAGTCAGGTCCAAATTAATATTCAAACTTGAGTTCTAAATTAGTTGTGGGGCACATATCGAGGCAACAATGAATAGTACGTCTGTCTAATATCTGGTTCACCTAGGGTATGCCTATGTTGTTCATCTTGGGTGGGAAACAAATAGTAAAGCAATCATCATCTGTCTTTTTATTAATTTAAAGCAATCATCAGCCTGCTATCATTATTTTTGGATCCATCCACTGGTTGTTACCATCACTCTAAATTTCTGCATGCTCTCCTTACATAATCTCACCATATTGTTTTGTATGCATGTCAGATATTGTACACAGTCATGCCGAACATGTAGAGAAAAAGAGAAGAGTTGTGCGCGGCAATACAATGTCATGCAGACATCGCTCCATGGTGGGTTCAATGGCAAACCCTCCCCACCCCTCTCCAGATTGTAATCCAGAGGAAGATATCTATTCTGAGGCGGATTCAGACGCCGCTGACCACTCCTATTTACCCCCCAAGGTGTTTTCTCTACCTTGGCATGATGATGTTAGTGTTGGGAAACGTAGCAGAAAATAAAAAAATTCTACGCATCACCAAGATCAATCTATGGAGTCATATAACAACTAGAGAGATAGGAGTGCATCTACATACCCTTGTAGATCGCGAGCGGAAGCGTTCAAGAGAGCGGGGTTGATGGAGTCGTGCTCGTCGTGATCCAAATCACTGAAGATCCTAGTGCCGAACGGACAGCACCTCTGCGTTTAACACACGTACGGTTGGGAAGACGTCTCCTCCTTCTTGATCCAGCAACGGGGAAGGAGAGGTTGATGGAGATCCAGCAGCACAACGGCGTGGTGGTGGAAGTAGCGGGAAATCTCGGCAGGGCTTTGATACGTCTCCAACGTATCTATAATTTTTGATTACTTCATGCTACTTTGTCTACTGCTTTGGACTATATTGGGCCTTATTTTCCACTTTCATATTATTTTTGGGACTAACCTATTAACCGGAGGCCCAGCCCAGAATTGCTATTTTTTGCCTATTTCAGTATTTCGAAGAAACAGAATATCAAACGGAGTCCGAACGGAATAAAACCTTCGGGAACTTGATTTTCTCACCGAACGTGATCCAGGAGACTTGGACCCTACTCCAAGAAGTGCCAGAGGCGGTCACGAGGGTGGAGGGCGCGCCCCTGGGCGCGCCCCCTGCCTCGTGGGCCCCTTGGAGCTCCACCGACGTACTCCTTCCTCCTATATATACCTGCGTACCCCCGTCAGATCATATACGGAGCCAAAAACCTAATTCCACTGCCGCAACCTTCTGTATCCGCGAGATCCCATCTTGGGGCCCGTTCTGGAGCTCCGCCAGAGAGGGCATCTACCACGGAGGGCTTCTACATCAACACCATAGCCTCTCTGATGAAGTGTGAGTAGTTTACTTCAGACCTTCGGGTCCATAGTTATTAGCTAGATGGCTTCTTCTCTCTTTTTGGATCTCAATACAAAGTTCTCCCCCTCTCTTGTGGAGATCTATTCGATGTAATCTTCTTTTTGCGGTGTGTTTGTTGAGACCGATGAATTGTGGGTTTATGATCCAGCTTATCTATGAACAATATTTGATTCTTCTCTGAATTCTTTTATGTATGATTGAGTTATCTTTACAAGTCTCTTCGAATTATCCGTTTGGTTTGGCCAACTAGATTGGTAGTTCTTGCAATGGGAGAAGTGTTTAGCTTTGGGTTCAATCTTGCGGTGTCCTTACTCAGTGACAGAAAGAGTTGCAAGGCACATATTGTATTGTTGCCATCGAGGATAACAAGATCGGTTTTTTATCATATTGCATGAATTTATCCCTCTACATCATGTCATCTTACTTAAAGCGTTACTCTGTTTTACTTAATACTCTAGATGCATGCTAGATAGCGGTCGATGAGTGGAGTAATAGTAGTAGATGCAGAATCGTTTCGATCTACTTGTTTTGGACGTGATGCCTATATACATGATCATACCTAGATAATCTCATAATTATTCGCTTTTCTATCAATTGCTCAACAGTAATTTGTTCACCCACCGTAGAATACTTATCCTTTTGAGAGAAGCCACTAGTGAAACCTATGGCCCCCGGATCTATTCTCATCATATAAATCTATATTACTTTATTTACTTGCTTTGTTTTACTTTGCCTTTTACTTTTTACTTTGCATCTATCTATCAAAAATACCAAAAATATTATCTCTATCAGATCTCACTCTCATAAGTGACCGTGAAGGGATTGACAACCCCTAAGTGTTGCTTGCGAGTTTCTATCATTTTGTGTAGGTACGAGGGACTTGTGTGTGATCTCCTACTGGATTGATACCTTGGTTCTCAAAAACTGAGGGAAATACTTACGCTACTTTACTGCATCATCCTCTCCTCTTCGGGGAAATCCAACGCAGTGCTCAAGAGGTAGCAAGAAGAATTTCTGGCGCCGTTGCTGGGGAGTTCGCGCAAAAGCCAACCATACCAAGTACCCATCACAATCCCTATCTCTCGCATTACATTATTTGCCTCTCGTTTTCCTCTCCCCCACTTCACCCTTGCCGTTTTATTCGCCCACTCTTTCCCAATCTCCTCCTCTCTTTCTCTTTTGCCTTCTTCGCTTGCCCTTCTGTTTGTCCGTGTACTTGCTTGCTTGTCGTCATGACTAGTTCCTTATCTTCTCCGTTATCTCCCGAGAATGAAGTTCTAAATTTTAAACAAAGGGAGGGAGAAAATTTGAAAGATGCTTGGTATAGAATTTGCAATGCTCAAAATAGATCTATCAGGAAGCAATCTACTTCAGTTCTTCTTCGCAATTTTTACATAGGTGCTAATCCTTGGTATAGATATATCCTTGATACCATTACCGGAGGGAATTTTTTGGGTAGCCATACTTTTGATTCTTATAATGCTTTAATAGATATATTTGGCACACCACCCCTTTTGATTAATGGAACTACGTTAACTTTGGAGCATCTTATGAAAGGCTTGAAGCTATTGAAAATAAAGTTGCTACCGTTGAAGCAATTGAAAATCTTGATAAAAAGATCCACAATCAAATTACCCAATATGGATCTAAGGTAGGAATGACTTTGAAAAATATTAAAGAAAAAGAACCCGTAGTTAATGATAAAATAAATCTAGATTCCACAAGAATCGATAAACTTGAGGGTATCATTACCAACTTGGGAACCGCTTTTTCCTCCGTACAAAACACTCCAGGTTCTTCTACTAAAAATACTAAGCTAATTTATGTTCCTAAGAATAAGGGTGAATTATCTAGTAAGGAAACTGCGGATCTTAAATCTATAAGTGTTCATCCCAATCTTTTTACTATCATTAAGGAACCTTTTGCTATGAATGAATTTTCTGATCCTTTGCCTGAAAATTTGATAATTACTAGAAAGAAAGAAAATTCTAAAGGAGGTAGATGCCTCATTGAAGAATTGCCTACTAAAGATGGCAAAACTTAGATCTATCTTCGCTTTTATGCCTAGCTAGGGGCGTTAAACGATAGCGCTTGTTGGGAGGCAACCTAATTTTATTTTGTGTTCTTTGTTTTTGTTCCTATTTAGTGTTAAACTTTGTTTCTACTTTCTGTTTAGATGTGGGTTTGTGTTTTAATTAGTGGTTGTGCCAAGTAGAACCTATAGGATAAGCTATGATGATACTTGATTTGATTCTGCTGAAAAACAGAAACTTTGCGCTCACGAGAAAAAATTCAATAAATCACAGGAAAGAGATTTTGCATTGATTCTTTTTGATGCTGATCAATAAACAAATTGTACACTATGTCCTATTTTGGTAGAAGTTTTTAGAGTTCCAGAAGTTTGCGTTAGTTACAGATTACTACAGACTGTTCTGTTTTTGACAGATTCTGTTTTTTGTGTGTTGTTTGCTTATTTCAATGCATCTATGGCTAATAAATTAGTTTATAAACCATAAGGAAGTTGGAATACAGTAGGTTTAGCACCATTATAAATAAAGAATGAGTTCATTACAGTACCTTGAAGTAGTCTTTTGTTTTCTTTCACTAACGGAGCTCACGAGATTTCTATTGAGTTTTGTGTTGTGAAGTTTTCAAGTTTTGGGTGAATTCTTTTGATGGATTATGGAACAAAGAGTGACAAGAGACTAAGCTTGGGGATGCCCATGGCACCCCCAAGATAAACCAAGGACACCAAAAAGTCAAAGCTTGGGGATGCCCCGGAAGGCATCCCCTCTTTCGTCTACTTCCATCGGTAATTTACTTGGAGCTATATTTTTATTCACTACATGATATGTGTTTTGCTTGGAGCATCTTGTATTATTTGTATCTTTGCTTGTTAGTTTGCCACAATCATCCTTGCTGTACACACCTTTTGAGAGAGACATACCTGATTTGGAATTTTCTAGAATACTCTATGTGCTTCACTTATATCTTTTGAGCTTGATAGTTTTGCTCATAGTGCTTCACTTATATCTTTTGAGCGTAATAATTTTTGCTCTAGTGCTTCAGTTAGATCTTTTAGAGCACGGTGGTGGATTTGTTTTAAAGAAACCATTGATCTCTCATGCTTCACTTAGATTATTTTGAGAGTTGTTAATAGCATGGTAATTTGCTTAAAGTTAATATACTTGGTATTCAAGATTTGTGAAACTTTCTTTTGAGTGTGTTGAATACTAAGATAAGTTTGATGCTTGATAATTGTTTTGAGATATGGAGGTGATAATATTAAAGCAATGCTAGTAGGGTTAATTATGAATTTAAAGAATGCTTGCGTTGAAGTTTGTGATTCCCGGAGCATGCACGTATGGTGAACCGCTTGTGATGAAGTCAGAGCACAATTTTATTTATTGATCGTCTTCCATATGAGTGGTAGTCGGGGACGAGCGATGGTCTTTTCCTACCAATCTATCCCCCTAGGAGTATGCGTTTAATGCTTTGGTTTTTGATGACTTCTAAAATTTTGCAATAAGTGCATGAGTTCTTTTGATTAATGCTGAGTCCATGGATTATACGCACTCTCACCCTTCCGCCATTGCTAGCCTCTCTAATACCGCGCACTTTTCGCCGGTATCATACACCCACCATATACCTTCCTCAAAACAGCCACCATACCTACCTATCATGGCATTTCCATAGCCATTCCGAGATATATTGCCATGCAACTCTACACCGTTCCGTTCATATGACACACATTGCTTTTGTCATATTGCTTTTTGCATGAACATGTAGTTGACATTGTATTTGAGGCAAAGCCACCGTTCATAATTCTTTCATACATGTCACTCTTGATTCATTGCATATCCCGGTACACCGCCGGAGGCATTCATATAGAGTCATATCTTGTTCTAAGTATCGAGTTGTAATTGTTGAGTTGTAAGAAAAATAAAAGTGTGATGATCATCATTATTAGAGCATTGTCCCAGTGAAGAAAGGATGATGGAGACTATGATTCCCCCATAAGTCGGGATGAGACTCTGGACTTTATAAAAAAAAGGGGGATGGCATAAAAAAAGAAAAAAAGAAAGGCCAAATAAAAAACAAAATAAAAAAATGAGAGAAAAAGAGAGAAGGGACAATGCTACAATACTTTTTCCACACTTGTGCTTCAAAATAAGCACCATGATCTTCATGATAGAGAGTCTCATATGTTGTCACTTTCATATACTAGTGGGAATTTTTCATTATAGAACTTGGCTTGTATATTCCAATGATGGGCTTCCTCAAAAGTGCCCTAGGTCTTCTTGAGCAAGCAAGTTGGATGCACACCCACTTAGTTTCTTTTGTTGAGCCTTCATATACTTATAGCTCTAGTGCATCCGTTGCATGGCAATCCCTACTCACTCACATTGATATCTATTGATGGACATCTCCATAGCCCGTTGATACGCCTAGTTGATGTGAGACTATCTTCTCCTTTTTGTCTTCTCCACAACCACCATTCTTTTCCACCTATAGTGCTATGTCCATGGCTCACGCTCATGTATTGCGTGAAAGTTGAAAAAGTTTGAGATTTCTAAAGTATGAAACAATTGCTTGGCTCGTCATCGGGGTTGTGCATGATTAAATACTTTGTGTGATGAAGATAGAGCATAGCCAGACTATATGATTTTGTAGGGATATCTTTCCTTAACCATGCTATTTTGAGAAGACATGATTGCTTTGATTAGTATGCTTGAAGTATTATTATTTTATGTCAATATGAACTTTTGTCTTGAATCTTTCGGATCTGAATATTCATGTCACAATTAAGAAGATTTACATTGAAATTATGCCAAAGTATCACTCCGCATCAAAAATTCTTTTTTATCATTTACCTACTCGAGGACGAGCAGGAATTAAGCTTGGGGATGCTTGATACGTCTCCAACGTATCTATAATTTTTTATTACTTCATGCTACTTTGTCTACTATTTTGGACTATATTGGGCTTTATTTTAAACTTTCATATTATTTTTGGGACTAACCTATTAACCGGAGGCCCAGCCCAGAATTGCTGTTTTTTTGCCCATTTCAGTATTTTGAAGAAACAGAATATCAAACGGAGTCCAAACGGAATAACACCTTCGGGAACTTGATTTTCTCACCGAACGTGATCTAGGAGACATGGACCCTACTCCAAGAAGTGCCACAGGCGGTCACGAGGGTGGAGGGCGCCCCCCTGGGCATGCCCCCTGGCCTCGTGGGCCCCTCGGAGCTCCACCGACGTACTCCTTCCTCCTATATATACCTACATACCCCCATCAGATCAGATACGAAGCCAAAACCTAATTCCACCGCCGCAACCTTCTGTATCCGCGAGATCCCATCTTGGGGCCTATTCCGGAGCTCCACCGGAGAGGGCATCTACCACGGAGGGCTTCTACATCAACACCATAGCCTCTCCGATGAAGTGTGAGTAGTTTACTTCAGACCTTCGGGTCCATAGTTATTAGCTAGATGGCTTCTTCTCTCTTTTTGGATCTCAATACAAAGTTCCCCCCCTCTCTTGTGGAGATCTATTCGATGTAATCTTCTTTTTGCGTTGTGTTTGTTGAGACCGATGAATTGTGGGTTTATGATCCAGCTTATCTATGAACAATATTTGATTCTTCTCTGAATTATTTTAAGTATGATTGAGTTATCTTTACAAGTCTCTTCGAATTATCCGTTTGGTTTGGCCAACTAGATTGGTAGTTCTTGCAATGGGAGAAGTGTTTAGCTTTGGGTTCAATCTTGCGGTATCCTTACTCAGTGACAGAAAGAGTTGCAAGGCACATATTGTATTGTTGCCATCGAGGATAACAAGATAGGGTTTTTATCATATTGCATGAATTTATCCCTCTACATCATGTCATCTTACTTAAAGCGTTACTCTGTTTTACTTAATACTCTAGATGCATGCTGGATAGCGGTCGATGAGTGGAGTAATAGTAGTAGATGCAGAATCATTTCGATCTACTTGTTTTGGACGTGATGCCTATATACATGATCATACCTAGATAATCTCATAATTATTCGCTTTTCTATCAATTGCTCAACAGTAATTTGTTCACCCACCGTAGAATACTTATGCTCTAGAAGCCACTAGTGAAACCTATGGCCCCCGGGTCTATTCTCATCATATCAATCTATATTACTTTATTTACTTGCTTTGTTTTACTTTGCCTTTTACTTTTTACTTTGCATCTACCTATCAAAAATACAAAAAATATTATCTCTATCAGATCTCACTCTCGTAAGTGACCATGAAGGGATTGACAACCCCTAAGTGTTGGTTGCGAGTTGCTATCGTTTTGTGTAGGTACGAGGGACTTGTGTGTGATCTCCTACCGATTGATACCTTGGTTCTCAAAAACTGAGGGAAATACTTATGCTACTTTACTGCATCATCCTCTCCTCTTCGGGGAAATCCAACGCAGTGCTCAAGAGGTAGCAGGCTTCGCCAAGCTCGGCGAGAGGGAGAGGTGTTACGGGGGGGGGGGAGTGGCCAGGGACTAGGGTGCGTAGCCCTCCCTCCCCCTCTTTATATAGGGCCCTGGGGGGGCGCCGGCCCCCTAGAGATCCAATCTCAAAGGGGGGGGGGCAAAGGGGGGAACTTGCCCCCCAAGTCAAGTGGGGCGCCCCCCACCCCAACGGTTTCCAACCCTAGGCGTAGGGGTAGGCCCAAGGGGGCGCACCAGCCCACCAGGGGCTGGTTCCCTTCCCACTTCAGCCCATGGGGCCCTCCGGGATAGGTGGCCCCACCCGGTGGACCCTCGGGACCCTTCTGGTGGTCCCGGTACAATACCGATGACCCCCAAAACATTCCCGGTGGCCGAAACTGGACTTCCTATATACAAATGTTTACCTCCGGACTATTCCGGAACTCCTCGTGACGTCCGGGATCTCATCCGGGACTCCGAACAACTTTCGGGTTACCGCATACTGATATCTCTATAACCCTAGCGTCACCGAACCTTAAGTGTGTAGACCCTACGGGTTCGGGAATCACGCAGACATGACCGAGATAGCTCTCCGGCCAATAACCAACAACGGGATCTAGATACCCATGTTGGCTCCCAAATGTTCCACGATGATCTCATCGAATGAACCACGATGTCGAGATTCAGGTAATCCCGTATACAATTCCCTTTGTCAATCGGTACGTTACTTGCCCGAGATTCGATCGTCGGTATCCCAATACCTCATTCAATCTCGTTACCGACAAGTCACTTTACTCGTACCATAATGCATGATCCCATGACCAACTACTTGGTCACATTGAGCTCATTATGATGATGCAGTACCGAGTGGGCCCAAAGATACCTCTCCATCATACGGAGTGACAAATCCCAGTCTCGATCCATGTCAACCCAACAGACACTTTTGGAGATAGCTGTAGTATACCTTTATAGCCACCCAGTTACGTTGTGACGTTTGGTACACCCAAAGCACTCCTACGGTATCCGGGAGTTACACGATCTCATGGTCTAAGGAAATGATACTTGACATTAGAAAGGCTCTAGCAAACGAACTACATGATCTTGTGCTATGCTTAGGATTGGGTCTTGTCCATCACATCATTCTCCTAATGATGTGATCCCGTTATCAATGACATCCAATGTCCATAGTCGGGAAACCATGACTATCTGTTGATCAACGAGCTAGTCAACTAGAGGCTCACTAGGGACATGTTGTGGTCTATGTATTCACACATGTATTATGATTTCCGGATAACACAATTATAGCATGAATAATAGACAATTATCATGAACAAGGAAATATAATAATAATCATTTTATTATTGCCTCTAGGGCATATTTCCAACAGTCTCCCGCTTGCACTAGACTCAATAATCTAGTTACATTGTGATGAATCGAACACCCATAGAGTTCTGGTGCTGATCATGTTTTGCTTGCGGAAGAGGTTTAGTCAATGGATCTGCGACATTCAGATCTGTATGCACTTTGCAAATATCTATGTCTCCATCTTGAACATTTTCACGAATGGAGTTGAAGCAACGCTTGATGTGCCTGGTCTTCTTGTGAAACCTGGGCTCCTTGGCAAGGTCAATAGCTCCAGTGTTGTCACAGAAGAGAGTGATCGGACCCGACGCATTGGGTATGACTCCTAGGTCGGTGATGAACTTCTTCATCCATATTGCTTCATGCGCTGCCTCCGAGGCTGCCATGTACTCCACTTCACATGTAGATCCTGCCACGGCGCTTTGCTTGCAACTGCACCAGCTTACTGCCCTACCATTCAAAATATACACGTATCCGGTTTGTGACTTAGAGTCATCCAGATCTGTGTCGAAGCTAGCGTCAACGTAACCCTTTACGACAAGCTCTTCGTCACCTCCATAAATGAGAAACATATCCTTAGTCCTTTTCAGGTACTTGAGGATATTCTTGACCACTGTCCAGTGTTCCATGCCGGGATTACTTTGGTACCTTCCTACCAAACTTACGACAAGGTTTACATCAGGTCTGATACACAACATGGCATACATAATAGACCCTATAGCCGAGGCATAGGGGATGACACTCATCTTTTCTCTATCTTCTGCCGTGGTCGAGCATTGAGCCGAGCTCAATTTCACACCTTGCAACACAGGCAAGAACCCCTTCTTGGACTAATCCATATTGAACTTCTTCAATATCTTACCAAGGTATGTGCTTTGTGAAAGACCTATGAGGCATCTCGATCTATCTCTATAGATCTTGATGCCTAATATGTAAGCAGCTTCTCCAAGGTCCTTCATTGAAAAACACTTATTCAAGTAGGCCTTAATACTGTCCAAAAGTTCTGTATCATTTCCCATCTAAAGTATGTCATCTACATATAATATGAGAAATGCCACAGAGCTCCCACTCACTTTCTTGTAAACGCACGCTTCTCCATAAGTCTGCATAAAACCAAATGCCTTGATCATCTCATCAAAGCGAATGTTCCAACTCCGAGATGCTTGCACCAGCCCATAAATGGATCGCTGGAGCTTGCATACCTTGTTAGCATTCTTAGGATCGACAAAACCTTCCGGCTGCATCATATACAGTTCTTCCTTAAGATAGCCGTTAAGGAATGCCGTTTTGACGTCCATTTGCCATATCTCATAATCATAGTATGCGGCAATTGCTAACATGATTCAGACGGACTTCATCTTCGCTACGGGAGAGAAAGTCTCATCGTAGTCAACCCCTTGAACTTGCCAGTAACCCTTAGCGACAAGTCGAGCTTTATAGATGGTAACATTACCATCCGCGTCCGTCTTCTTCTTAAAGATCCATTTATTTTCTATCACTCGCCGATCATAGGGCAAGTCTGTCAAAGTCCATACTTTGTTTTCATACATGGATCCTATCTCGGATTGCATGGCTTCAAGCCATTTGTTGGAATCTGGGCCCGCCATCGCTTCTTCATAGTTCGAAGGTTCACCGTTGTCTAACAAAATGATTTCCAAGACAGGGTTGCCATACCATTCTGGTGTGGAACGTGTCCTTGTGGACCTTCTAAGTTCAGTAGCAACTTGATCCGAAGTACCTTGATCATCATCATTAACGTCCTCTCTAGTCGGTGCAGGCACCACAGGAACATCTTCCTGAGCTGCGCTACTTTCCGGTTCAAGAGGCAGTACTTCATCGAGTTCTACTTTCCTCCCACTTATTTCTTTTCAGAGAAACTCTTTCTCCAGAAAGGACCCATTCTTGGCAACGAAAATCTTGCCTTCGGATCTTAGGTAGAAGGTATACCCAATGGTTTCCTTAGGGTATCCTATGAAGACACATTTTTCCGACTTGGGTTTGAGTTTTTCAGGTTGAAGTTTCGTGACATAAGCATCGCATCCCCAAACTTTTAGAAACGACAGCTTATGTTTCTTCCCAAACCATAATTCATACAGTGTTGTCTCAATGGATTTAGACAGTGCCCTATTTAATGTGAATGGTGCTGTCTCTAGAGCGTATCCCCAAAATGATAGCGGTAAATCGGTGAGTGACATCATAGATCGCACCATATCCAATAGAGTGCGATTATGACATTCGGACACACCGTTACGCTGAGGTCTTCCAGGCGGCGTGAGTTGTGAAACGATTCCACATTTCCTTAAGTGCGTACCAAATTCGTGACTTAAATATTCTCCTCCACAATCTGATCATAAGAACTTTATTTTTCGGCCACGTTGATTCTCTACCTCATTCTGAAATTCCTTGAACTTTTCAAAGGTCTCAGACTTGTGTTTCATCAAGTAAACATACCCATATCTACTCAAGTCATCAGTGAGAGTGAGAACATAACGATAGCCACCGTGAGCCTCAACGCTCATTGGACCGCACACATCAGTATGTATAATTTCCAACAAGTTGGTTGCTCGCTCCATTGTTCCGGAGAACGGAGTCTTGGTCATTTTACCCATGAGGCATGGTTCGCACGTGTCAAATGATTCGAAATCAAGAGACTCCAAAAGTCCATCTGTATGGAGCTTCTTCATGCGTTTGACACCAATGTGACCAAGGCGGAAGTGCCACAGATATGTGGGACTATCATTATCAATCTTACATCTTTTGGTATTCACACTATGAATATGTGTAACATCACGTTCGAGATTCATTAAGAATAAACCATTGACCAGCGGGGCATGACCATAAAACATATCTCTCATATAAATAGAACAACCATTATTCTCGGATTTAAATGAGTAGCCATCTCATATTAAATGAGATCCAGATACAATGTTCATGCTCAAAGCTGGCACTAAATAACAATTATTGAGGTTTAAAACTAATCCCGTAGGTAAATGTAGAGGTAGCGTGCCGATGGCGATCATATCGACCTTGTAACCATTCCCGACGCGCATCGTCACCTCGTCCTTCGCCAGTCTCCGTTTATTCCGCAGCTCCTGTTTTGAGTTAAAAATATGAGCAACCACACTGGTATCAAATACCCAGGAGCTACTACAAGTACTGGTAAGGTACACATCAATTACATGTATATCACATATACCTTTAGTGTTGCCGGCCTTCTTGTCCGCTAAGTACTTGGGGCAGTTCCGCTTCCAGTGTCCGCTTCCCTTGCAATAAAAGCACTCGATCTCAGGTTTGGGTCCATGCTTTGGCTTCTTCCCGGCAACTGGCTTACCGGACGCGGCAACTCCCTTGCCGTCCTTCTTGAAGTTCTTCTTACCCTTGCCTTTCTTGAAACTAGTGGTTTTATTGACCATCAACACTTGATGTTCCTTTTTGATTTCTACCTCCGCTGATTTCAGCATTGAAAATACTTCAGGAATAGTTTTCACCATCCCCTGCATATTGTAGTTCATCACAAAGCTCTTGTAGCTAGGTGGGAGCAACTGAAGAATTCTGTCAATGACCGCCTCATCTGGGAGGTTAATGTCCAGCTGGGACAAGCGGTTGTGCAACCCACACATTTTGAGTATGTGCTCACTTACGGAACTATTTTCCTCCATCTTACAACTATAGAACTTGTCGGAGACTTCATATCTCTCGACACGGGCATGAGCTTGGAAAACCATTTTCAGCTCTTCGAACATCTCATATGCTCCATGTTGCTCAAAATGCTTTTGGAGCCCCGGTTCTAAGCTGTAAAGCATGCCACACTGAACGAGGGAGTAGTCATCAACAAAACGCTTTTGGAGCCCCGGTACTAAGTTGTGAAACGGGTGCTTCACCTAGCGGTGCATCTAGGACATATGCTCTTTTGGCAGCTATGAGGATGATCCTCAAGTTCCGGACCCAGTCCGTGTAGTTGCTGCCATCGTCTTTCAGCTTGGTTTTCTCTAGGAACGCGTTGAAGTTGAGGGCAACATTAGCGTGGGCCATTTGATCTACAAGACATATTGCAAAGGTTTTAGACTAAGTTCATGATAATTAAGTTCATCTAATCAAATTATTTAATGAACTCCCACTTAGATAGACATCCCTCTAGTCATCTAAGTGATCCATGATCCGAGTCAACTAGACCGTGTCCGATCATCACGTGAGACGGACTAGTCATCATCGGTGAACATCTTCATGTTCATCGTATCTTCTATACGACTCATGTTCGACCTTTCGGTCTCTTGTGTTCCGAGGCCATGTCTGTACATGCTAGCCTCATCAAGTCAACCTAAGTGTTTTGCATGTGTAAATCTGTCTTACACCTGTTGTATGTGAACGTTAGAATCTATCACACCCGATCATCACGTGGTGCTTCGAAACAAAGAACTTTCGCAACGGCGCACAGTTAGGGGGAACACTTTCTTGAAATTATTACGAGGGATCATCTTATTTACTACCGTCGTTCTAAGCAAATAAGATGCAAAAACATGGTAAACATCACATGCAATCAAATAGTGACATGATATGGCCAATATCATTTTGCTCCTTTTGATCTCCATCTTCGGGGCGCCATGATCATCATCGTCACCGGCATGACACCATGATCTCCATCATCATGATCTCCATCATCGTGTCTTCATGAAGTTGTCACGCCAATGATTACTTCTACTACTATGGCTAACGGTTTAGCAATAAAGTAAAGTAATTACATGACGTTTATTCAATGACACGCATGTCATACAATAATTAAGACAACTCCTATGGCTCCTGTCGGTTGTCATACTCATCGACATGAAAGTCGTGATTCCTATTACAAGAACATGATATATCTCATACATCACATATATATCATTCATCACATCCTTTTGGACATATCACATCACAAGGCATATGCTGCAAAAACAAGTTAGACGTCCTCTAATTGTTGTTGCATGTTTTTCGTGGCTCCAATAGGGTTCTAGCAAGAACGTTTCTTACCTACGTCAAAACCACAAAGTGATATGCCAATTTCTATTTACCCTTCATAAGGACCCTTTTCATCGAATCCGATCCGACTAAAGTGGGAGAGACAGACACCCGCTAGCCACCTTATGCAACTAGTGCATGTCAGTCGGTGGAACCTATCTCACGTAAGCATACGTGTAAGGTCGGTCCGGGCTGCTTCATCCCACGATGCCGCCAAAACAAGATAAGACTAGTAGTGGCAAGTAAATTTCCAAAAATCTACGCCCACAACAAAATTGTGTTCTACTCGTGCATAGAAACTACGCATAGACCTAGCTCTGATACCACTACTGGGGAACGTAGCAGAAAATAAAAAATTTCTACGCATCACCAAGATCAAGCTATGGAGTCATCTAGCAACGAGAGAGATAGGAGTGCACATACATACCCTTGTAGTTCGCGAGCGGAAGCGTTCAAGAGAACTGGGTTGATGGAGTCGTACTCGTCGTGATCCAAATCACCGAAGATCCTAGTGCCAAACGGACAACACCTCCGCGTTCTACACACGTACGGTTGGGAAGACGTCTCCTCATTCTTGATCCAGGAAGGGGGAAGGAGAGGTTGATGGAGATCCAGCAGCACAACGTCGTGGTGGTGGAAGTAGCGGGGAATCTCGGCAGGGCTTTGCCAAGCTCAGCGAGAGGGAGAGGTGTTACGGGGAGGGGGGAGGCACCAGGGACTAGGGTGCGCAGCCCTCCCTCCCCTCCTCTTTATATAGGGGGCCTGGGGGGTGCCGGCCCCCTAGAGATCCAATCTCAAAGGGGGGAGGGCGGCGAAAGGGGGGAACTTGCCCCCCAAGTCAGGTGGGGCGCCCCCCACCCCTAGGGTTTCCAACCCAAGGCGCAGGGGGAGGCCCAAGGGGGGGCGGAGCAGCCCACCATGGGCTGCTTCCCTTCCCACTTCAGCCCATGGGGCCCTCCGGTATAGGTGGCCCCACCCAATGGACCCCCGGGACCCTTCTGGTGGTCCCGGTACAATACCGATGACCCCCAAAACTTTCTCGGTGGCCGAAACTGGACTTCCTATATACAAATCTTTACCTCCGGACTATTCCGGAACTCCTAGTGACGTCTGGGATCTCATTCGGGACTCCGAACAACTTTCGGGTTACCGCATACTAATATCTCTACAACCCTAGCATCATCAAACCTTAAGTGTGTAGACCCTACGGGTTCGAGAATCACGGAGATATGACCAAGACAGCTCTCCAGCCAATAACCAACAGCGGGATCTGGATACCCATGTTGGCTCCCACATGTTCCATGATGATCTCATCGAATGAACCACGATATCAAGGATTCAGGTAATCCCGTATACAATTCCCTTTTGTCAATCAGTACGTTACTTGCCCGAGATTCGATCGTCGGTATCCCAATACCTCGTTCAATCTTGTTACCGGAAAGTCACTTTACTCGTACCGTAATGCATGATCCCGTGACCAACTACTTGGTCACATTGAGCTCATTATGATGATGCATTACCGAGTGGGCCCAGAGATACCTCTCCGTCATACGGAGTGACAAATCCCAGTCTCGATCCGTGTCAACCCAACACACACTTTCGAGATACCAGTAGTATACCTTTATAGCCACCCAGTTACGTTGTGACATTTGGTACACCCAAAGCACTCCTACGGTATCCGGGAGTTACACGATCTCATGGTCTAAGGAAATGATACTTGACATTAAAAAAGCTCTAGCAAACGAACTACACGATCTTGTGCTATGCTTAGGATTGGGTCTTGTCCATCACATCATTCTCCTAATGATGTGATCTCGTTATCAATGACATCCAATGTCCATAGTTAGGAAACCATGACTATCTGTTGATCAACGAGCTAGTCAACTAGAGGCTCACTAGGGACATGTTGTGGTCTATGTATTCACGCATGTATTACGATTTCCGGATAACACAATTATAGCATGAATAATAGACAATTATCATGAACAAGGAAATATAATAATAATCATTTTATTATTGCCTCTAGGGCATATTTCCAACAGTTAGTCATATCATGCATATGTTGCCTGCAGTGCCTACTTTTGATATCATATATGTCATCTGCTTAGTTTATACATGTTATGTAATGCAGCCTATTTAGTTTCTATATCGTATATGGGAATTATGCAGTCTCATGTCTTTTAGCCAGCCATAATATATGTGAAATGTGCAATGCCATCCTATTTAACCAGGCATCATATATTTGAATGATATCTTGCCCATCCTTTTCTTCATTACATTTCCATTTGTCGACAATGTTTGTACATTAAACTACTCTTCATGTGAATCAGCCATTTGCGTGGGAGATAGAAAAATCTGGAGCGAAAACAAGGCCTTCAGAGCAAACAGTGCTACCTGTCGAAGCAGATCTCTTGTTGGGTCCCGATAGCTCCTCAGAGATGGATTCAGAGACAGATAACCAGTCCTATTCCCCCACTGAGGTGTATGCTCTAACTTGGCACGATTATACTGCTCATATCATGCATACGGTGTCTTGCATTGCATAGTTTAGACATCATATACACAATATTCAACATCATGTTCTTAGTTCATACATCATATCGAATGCCCTCTGTTTAGCTTATAAATCACATATGTGAATTAATGATGTGATCCTGATTACTTAGATAACATGTAGGTGAATTATGTCATGCGATCATGTTTAGTTATTCATCATATCTTTGAGTTATGTTATGCTATGCTATCCAGTTTAGATAGACATCATATATGTGAAATTATGTTATGCCATCTGTTTTAGTTAAACAATATATATGTCAACTATTTCATGCCCTCTTTTTTCCACACTATCTATTGCATCTGTCTCTCATACAATGTCTGTACATTCAACTATGTTTCTTGTTTATCAGCCATTTGAATTGGAGCGGGTGATGCCAGTATCTAGCGGACTAAAAACACAGTCTCCAAATAAAACAGTGCTACCTCTTGGTGGAGATAGCACCCAGGTTGTACATGCACAAGAACCAGCCCTACCACACATAACCCAAACTCTCGCAGATTGTACCCCTACTACGATGGCCAGAGAACCAGCTTCACCCAATCTAACCCCAACCCCTGCCGATAGTAACCCAGTTCCTATTGACACAGCACCATCTCCACCACAGAGCTCCCAAACAAGAGCAGTTAGTAAGGCAGCTCCAGTGCCCAAAGGGCCAGTGCTATCATGGTGAACCCCAACTCCACCAGTTAGTACGCCTATTCCTGTGGAGGAAGCACAACCAGCTAGCCGTAGTTTAGCATCTATCGCATTTGATGTTGTTAAATCGTATGTGCATATCTTCCCATCTTGGAAATATTATACTGAAGATGAAGGAAAATTCCAGTTGCAGGTGTTTGTCCAGGAGTTATGTGTAAGTAATGTTATTCATGGTAATTACTTTGCTTCATCCCATACATCCTACCTCCATGATGGTTATAATACAACAAATTTTCCCATTTTTCTCTATAGAGAGGGACCGATTTGGAAACTCAGGATGAGGTAACCTGTGCTAATACCTCTGCTATCTTCAAGAATGCTTGATGGTAGTATCAGAATTACCTGAAGAAAACGTACTTCACTGGCAAAGAAACTCATCAAATTCCCTTACGTTCTCCTGAGACACATTTACTGGACGATGACTGGGAACGCCTTGTTCTGTACTGGTCCCGAACCAAGAATGTGGTAAGGTCTATGAGCTCATTTTCTATTTTTAAGTATTATATTCTTGCGTCTTACTGTACTATGTTCATGTAGAACAAGTGCCTAAACCTGAAGAACAACTGTTCTAATTTAAGATTCCATTGCTATCATAGTTCAAAAAAGCTCTAGGCGTTAATTGTGCGTTTTGCCACCGCCTTGCGCTTTACTGACCAAAGCGCATGCTTATGCGCAGTTATGCACAGATTAAGCGTAGTTATGCGCAATGCGTTTTGCCAACGCCTATAGCCTAGGCACACTTAAGAGCTCGCTTAGGCGCGCCTTTTTTAACTATGATTGCTTTGCTCTTGTATCACTGTATTTACTCATACAAACTTATTTTTAAATTGAAGGATCCAATAGAAACTCTAATGGCACAACAGGTATGTTCACGCATGTTTCTTTAACAGGTTTGCTCTTATCAATAGCTCTTTTGATTTCAATTTCAATTGTGTATACGGTTGACTTTCATATCATGCACATTACTAGCATCACAACAGAGCCAATAGTGTTTTGTACATGTAGACCCATGCTACCCATCTGAAATCTTGTTGTGCCGTGTAGTTTCCCACACTTTCTATTCTTTCACTGCTGCTTTGTCTTGAACTGATATGATTTGAACCGTGTCTCTATTTTGATTTGGCAAGACAATGTAGTGACCATAGGACATAGATATATGTTTGTTTGATGCTTTTATTATGTACTAGTACTTGGCAATAGAAGACTTGGTAGTTTAATCCTGTCCACCTTACTAATGAACTGGTTCACTGAAATGAGTTTCGTATACTAGTACATGCTAAACTTGTTATGTGTCTGCTTGTTTCATCTTTTAGAATGCTGACAGAATATTGGGGAAGAGTGCCTTATTAAGAAATGGTAAAGGAAGTAATGCAGATAAGGTTCAGGATAGTGACACATCCTTGTTGGTCTCCAACAAAGCTGATAAAACAGCTAAGGAAGACTATCTTGAAGACAGCGAGACAACCCCAAAGTCCTGTCTTGGTTTAGTGTTCGAGTTACTGGCCACTACCGCTTGCACAAGCTATTCAAACTCACTGTCTGAATCAGTTCGATTTCTTGAGTCTCAACTACAAGCTGAAAGACATCGATCAGCTGTGCTGCGACAAGAAGCGCAAGGACTGCGGAAGTCCCTGGAGCATTCAGATGCATACTTTCTGGTGCAACAGCAAGCGTTGGAGGATTTTAGCGCCAAACAGGACAAAGCTAATCAGCTTGCTAAGCTTATTGCCAGCATGGTGGATACCCAGGATAACGTTTCTTGAGCTCTTCTGAAGTTGTTTCGGTTATGCTCTTGTTTTGCTGCCGCTTTATTTGCACAGGTGGCCAATTTTGATGGCCAGTGTATGTAATATGCTGCTTTGTTCCCTATATTTGCACTGGTGGTGAACTTTGATGCCCAGTGGATGTAATATGTGTAATAGCGGTAATAGGCTAGCGTTAATTGCTTGCTTATTTATTTCCTTATTGTCTTGTTTTGTTGTTTTCTTGTAGTCACTGCACTTTTTTTTCTGTGTTTTTCTAGTGGCCACAATAGCCTATTTTTGGTAACTAGGCCAAAATAATCATGGCAACACACGGACTGTTGTAACCATGGGCCTCCTGCAGGCCGTATGATCCATGGGCCTTCTTCCGGCCGTAGGATCCATCGGCCTTCTATACGGGCCTTAGGGTCCATGGGCCTTCTACGGGCCGTAGGGTCTATGGGCCTTCTACGGGCCACAGGGTCCATGCGCCTTGTACGGGCCGTATGATCCATGGGCCTTCTATGGGCCGTACTATCCATGGGCCTCATACGGGCCGTAGGATCCATGGGCCTTCTACGGGGCGTATCATCATTTCGCCAATCATGGGTCGTACTATTCGTGGACCATAACGGGCCGTTAATAGGCCGTATTTGATAACTCTATGAAAACGGCCCAACGGGTTTTTTTGACATGAAAACGGCCCAACTTATTAATGGTCCGCAAATGGGTCGACTGTAACAATGGGCTGAATTTGGCCCAAAAGCAGAAAATGACAGTAATGAGTCGTATGTAACCGAATGCTGCGAATGAGCCCAAGAATCAATGGGCCCTGAGAAGGCCGAAAGATAACTTGGGCTGGAAACGGCCCAATGGAATAACGGGCCGTTAATGGGTATAAAGTGATACACTGTTCATTACGGGCCAGTTTCACCATGGGTCGTTAATGGGCCAAGAGTTACAAAGGGCCTCATATGGGCCGAAAGAAGTCATGGGCCACACATGGACCGGAAGTTAAAACGGGCTGGAATCATATTGGACGGCCCAGATGATGCTACTGGGCCTAATTCGGATATGGTGTAACAGGCCCTGGGTTAGCGGGCTGTAAATGGGCTATATGCGACAGGCCGTTAACATGCTTTCCGTGGGCCGGCCCACCACCTTTTGACCAAGTTAAACGGGCCGGCATTTTCACAGGAATGGGCCTCTGTTGGGCCGTGCGGATGACATCTGTCCCAACAGTGAGCCGACACGTTTTTCCTCCAGCCAATGATGATTTCACACATGGAAAATCCCCATTGGTCGGGGCTGTTAACGGGTTATCGGATCCAAAACCCGACCCGATAGCTTAACGGTGTTCCGTTACGGTGGATGGCACGTGTCGTTCACCCTTGACGAAAGCACTTCTGTGACGCACGATTTATCGTCATGGAAGTGGACACTTCCGTGATGATAATTTTGGTAATGTCATGGAACACTTCTACGACAGCACAGGTGATATGTCTCCAACGTATCTATAATTTATGAAGCATTCATGCTATTATATTATCCTTCTATGATGATCTATATGCATTTATATGTCATTTTATATGATTTTTGGGACTAACATATTAACCTAGAGCGCAGTGCCAGTTTTTGTTTTCTCATTGTTTTTGTGTTTTACAGAAAAGGGATACCAAAACGGAGTCCAAATGACGTGCCAATTTTCGAGGATTTTTTATGGACCAAAAGAAGACCACGGAGCATCGGAGTTGGGCCAGAAGAGTCCCGGGCTTCCCACGAGAGTGGGGGCGCCAAGGAGCGCCCCCCTATCTCGTGGACAGCCCGGAGGCCCCCTTGACGTGAAACCAACGCCAAAAATTCCTATAAATACAGAAACCTTCAGGAATTAACCTAGATCGGAAGTTCCGCCGCCGCAAGCCTCTGTAGCCACAAGAAATCAATCTAGGCCCTCTGTCACATCCTAGCTAGTTCATGCATTAGAGTGTTGCATCATGTCTATTTTTCTCAATAGAAACTTGAAATGGGGAAGACAGAACCCCCAGCCCCCTCTAAAACCAACTAGGGTTTACTAAAAATATTTTCAATGAACCTGAAATGCCCTTCTAAAATGTCCATCATTTTTGCCTTGGTTCAGAGCCTCTGCCAAAAGTGGTGCACAATTTTCTAGGTCATCCTAAGGTTTTTGAATTAAATCATAAGTATTTGAGTTTGGGCATTTAAATTATATAAATTATTTTAAATGCTCAAATAATCCCAAACTAAAATGTTCCATGCTGGATATATTCCACTTAGTGGCCATGAGCAGTTTGGTGAATTTTGGAGTTCTTTAGGTATTTTTAGTAAGTCCACAAAGTTACAGAATAAATAAAAAAAGATAAATAAAGAGAGAGAGAGGGAACTAACCTGGCAGCCCAACTAGCCAGCCCACCTAGCCGGCCCAGCCCAGCAGCCGCTCCAGCGAGCTGCTTGCCGTCGCCAAGCAGGCAGGCAGGTGCTCGACGGCGGCACCAGCGCGCGCCATGCAGCTGCCCGCCGCCCTGCTTCCTCCCCTCGCCTCTCTACTGACCGGTATGAGCTCCACGTCGCGCCCCGAACCCCGTGGACACATCCATTCTCCCCCTGCCTCTCTCCCTCGCTCTCCCACGCCATGGCCGACGCCACCGCAGCCGCACCGTCGTCGTAGTCGCGCTCTCCATCGTCCTTGCGCCGTGCCGTCGTGTCCAGGAGCTCCGCCGCCCTCCTCTTCGTCGAGCTAGCCGAGCCCCGAGCGCTCGCTTTCCCCGAGGCCTCTACACCGACCTCGCCCGACTCCGCCATCGCCGGAGATCCCCTTCGCCGTCACCACCGCACCAGCTCGTCCCCGACCGCGCCGTCTGGTTCCTCGAGATCGACGTGAGCCCAGCTACCTTTCCCCCCTTTCCTTTCTCGCTCTCGAGCCCCGTAGTGACTGCACCTTGCTCACTCGCACGCGCCGCCGCGGAGCTCGTCGCCGACGTGACTCCGGCCACCCACTGGCCACACCACCGTGTCCAACGCACTCACCGCACTCGCAGGAACCCGTAGCACCTCACCACGAGCCTCGCCGTGCTCCGTAGCTTCGGGTTCATCCTCACCCGAACTCCGGCGACCGCCAAAGTCGTCACCGGCGCCGTTTCCGGCCACCCCGAGCTCAACCAACACCACCAAGAGCTGCGGCTTGCTCCCAGCTACGCGTAGATGCCCTCCGCAGCTCTTCTGGTCGCCGGAATGCACAAAACCACTCTCGCCGCCGCGTTCGGCCTCACCGGCGGCTAAACGCCGGCGAGTTGACCCCACTGACCCCTCATTTGACCACGGGTGGGCCTAGTTTGACCCCCTGGGTCAATGACATGTTGGGCCTAGCCCTGTTAACTAATCAGGATTAGTTTTAATTAATATTTAGTTAAACTAATTACACTGACACACGGGACCCACTAGTCAGGGTTGAGCTGGACTGTTCCGCTGACCGCTGACGTCATCCTGACGTAATGCTGATGCAGTAATTTATTTACTGGAATTATATTTATACAGGAAATTCCAGTAAATACCACAAACTTTAAAAAATCATAGAAATTAATATGTAACTCCAAATGCAAAGTTTTATATATGAAAAATGATCAAAAAATCCAATCTATCCATCTGTACTGGTTTAATGCATGTTTAAGCAAGCTAACCTGATGTTTAGTGCAGAACAAGATAAGCACTTAAAAGGGCCATTTATGAGTTTGAAACTTGAATCTTTGATTCAAAATAGTTCAAACCCATCTGGTCTTAGTTGCATTAGCCCAATACACTCATTTTGCCATGTCTCATGCATGCATCATATTGTTGCATATTGTTTGGTGATGTTGTGTATCGGTGCTCTCTGCGGCAGGTTCTGCCCCCGAGGAGTACCACGATTACCCTAGCGAAGAGCAATACCAGTGCACCGACCCATCAGGCAAGCAACCAACCATTTGATCATATCGATACAATCCCATGTTCTCGCTTCTGCTCTCTTTTACTGCATTAAGACAACGCGTTTCAAACTGCTGTGTGCTACGGTAGTTGAACCCATTTCCTCTGCATGACCTGTCATTGCCACAGTAACTAGATGAAACCCACTAGCATGTGTAGGAGTTGGTTGAGCCATATGTATATGTTGTTCCTACCTTGCTATGCCTGCTATGCTTAGAGTCGTGTCAGGTCTGGTTCATCTGGGTGATGGGCTAGAGTGAAATGATCATGCCGGTAATGAGAGTGATGTGTTGAACACGATTTGGTAAAGGTATCGATGAGAGGCCATGTAGGAGTACATGGTGGGTTGTTTCATTGAAGCCGTCCTTAAGCACTGAGATCTGTATGTGTGATTTAAGCATCAGCTACTACCATGCATTGGGCCCGAAACCAATGGACCCTCTCGGCTTCTTATTCACCCTAGTCCTCTGTCCAGGAGTTGCAAGTAGTTTCTGGTGTTTGTAGCCTACTGGAGGCCGTGGACAGCGCTGACCGCGGGGTGGGCTGTGATGCGGTAGGTACGTGGCACGGTGTACCGGATACCCGTTAGGTATCTCGGGAACCCTGTACACATCGTTCGGGGCCGTATGTGGAAACCTCGGCCGGACTCCCTGCGGATGGAACCTGGATAGGCGATAAACCTGGACTAGAGACTTAGGTGTTTAGGTAGGTCGTGGCCGACACCCACGTTGGGCTTCCGCTTGAAGGTTGCCGAGTACATGTCGTGTAAACGGCGGTAAGTGGTGAGAGCGTGTATAAAGAAGTACACCCCTGCAGGGTTAACATCATCTATTCGAATAGCCGCGTCCGCGGTAAAGGACTACTTGGTTGCCTATACAGTTCATAGACAAGTAAATGGATACTACTAAAAACCTCAAGATAAGCGTGAGTGCCGAGGATGGCTCTTCCGTAGGATGACGGAGGTGGATCCTCGGTGGTGTATTGAAGTGGTGTGTAGTGGACTCGTGTGCGCAAAACCATTTCAAGTTGGTGTCTCGTAGGATAGCTTAGCCAAGAGTCAAAGCTGGCTTGCTGCAATAACCCCACCAACCCTTCTTAATAATGTGCATGTATGTAGGATCTGATGTAAGTCTTGCTGAGTACCTTTGTACTCATGTTGCTTTAATTACATTTTTCAGAAGACGCTACAACCCCTTCTGATGGGTTCTTCGTAGACATTGACATCGATGAGTAGACTGAGGCCCAGGTGGTGATCCTGAGCTTGTGAAGGACCATGTAGTATAGCCAGGCTTCCCCAAGCCTCTTTTATTTTACTAGTTGTCTGTACTAAGACAAGTTACTTCCGTTGTTGGCTTGTATGCTTGTATGACTTGAATGTGGGTCGTGTGACCCGTACTTGTGTGTATGCTATGTATGGCTCTCTAAGCCTTTAAATAAAAGTTCTTGTGTCGTAGAGTCATGTTGTGATGCCTTGTTGTATTTGCACATATCGAGCATATTGTGTGTATGATTGAAATGCTTGGTATGTGTGGGATCTGACTATCTAGTTGTTTATCCTTAGTAGCCTCTCTTACCGGGAAATGTCTCCTAGTGTTTCCACTGAGCCTTGGTAGCTTGCTACTGCTCCGGAACACTTAGGCTGGCCGGCATGTGTCCTTCTTCGTTCCTGTGTCTGTCCCTTCGGGGAAATGTCACGCGATGGATACCGGAGTCCTGTTAGCCCGCTATAGCCCGGTTTACCGGAGTCCTGCTAGCCCAGTGCTACAGCCCGGATTCACTTGCTGATGACCGACACGTTCGATGCTGGGTCATGGATGCCTGTCCCTGTAAGTTTGTGCCACTTTGGGTTTACGACTAGCCATGTCAGCCCGGGCTCCCTACCATATGGATGGTAGCGACATTATCATATACGTGTGTCAAAAGGCGCAAATGGTCCTAGGCAAAGGTAAGGCGACACCCGTGGGAATACCGTGCGTGAGGCCGCAAAGTGATATGAGGTGTTACATGCTAGATCGATGTGGCATTGAGTCGGGGTCCTGACAGCGTTGGCATCAGAGCCGGACTGCCTGTAGGTTCTCCAAGCCAAACTGGTCGATGTTGAGTCTAGAAATGCTTTAGTTATATTTAGGGGAATTGATTGTGGGATGGAACGTAAGGCTCTTTTTACTCCTTTATCTCATGACATTCTGATCTGAGTCAGTCTATTCTTCCACCGGGGGTTAAGGAATTAGGATCTCTTCTCTCTATCAGGTTCATGTGTTACTAATCAGTAGTACCTTATAGGTTTGATGGATACAATCCTAGTTCAGTTCTACTACCCCATTATGTTGTTAAGATGGACCCAGAACCTTGATATGATGTTGTTGAGTGTCTATGCAATTCTTTGCAAAATGTCTCAAAATCCTTTTTGAGCATTTACAGCCGTTATGCTGTCCAATTTCTGCTAGAAATTCTAATGTCTTGTGTTTATCATGTTCCAGATGGCTTCCCGTCCTCAGAATCAAGTGGTTCGTTTGACTCGATGCCTAGATGTACCCGGCCATACTGCCATGTTGGTCAGGGTAATGACTGAGGCTGGATACCGTTGATATCCTGAGTACACAATCGAAGAGCAATTCCGAGACTTTAATCAAAGTCAAAATTTTTGCACTGTTAGGATATTTCCATCTTATCCTGGATCTACCGAGCCCCTCCACTGCTCCTATGGACTCGGGGTTACTATTGAGATGGCTGTGCAGGATGCTGCCTACTCTATGCTGACCATCATGCGAGTCAGGACTGGCCTGTTTCGGAACTCCGACTTCCGATATATGCCAGCTTCACTCCCGGGAGCACTAGGGTATCTCAAGGCTATCTATGCTGACTCCACTCAGGAGGATTCACTGACCCGCACCACTGCACAGTTGCTTGAAGACAAGGACCGTGAAAATTGGGCCTTGAGACTAGAGCTTTTCAATACCCGTGCTGATCATTGGGCCACTTTGACTCGGTTTGCACCGGTTGTGCAAGCTGGATATATGGATATGCGAGATCTCTATCCTGTGAGATCTGCTCTGCCAGACATGATGGATTGGCGTGATGTAGGAGGCATCACCCCACCTCGTGGTCCCCGCAGGCCACCGTTTGTTGGTCCAAGACCTCATCCTAGTCCCTATGGTCCACAAGCTCCACGGGACCGACTGTTTCCGGATGATCACGTTGAGCTTCCAGGCTATGGAGGTGACTTCTATGAAGACTACTATGGAGCTGTCTGAGTTAGAAGTAGTATCACTAGTAATGTAATAGTTGTATTTCCACCGTCCTGCGTGACTCATGGGATATGACTTAGCTTGTACCACTTTCCGGAGGTGTAGAAAAATAATGTATAGGAGCTTGGAATGCCTCCGATGAGATGTAATCTTCCCTTCACCGTAGTAGTACTTTGTTTGGTTTGTACTAAACCTTGTATGGTGTGTATGACGATGGAATAAAAGAAGCAATTTCTATATCTACCATGTCATACGGATGATCATCTTACATTCCAAGTTATCCAATACATTCTACATTTCTATGTCAGAATCTTATCATCCTGGACTAAACCATTGTCTTGTTTTCCCTAGGATGGTCAACACCCGCAACAACCCTGCTCTCCCAAAGCAGGCCGAAGGCAGCAGAGTTGGGGAAACAAACCTGCTTCACCCTCCTTCTCTGGCCGAGGTTATGCTGGAAGCCGAGAGAAACAAGCAGGAGACCAACCGTTTGTTGGAGCGCATCGAGCAGAACACAACACACCATCGGAGGAATAACTTGGTGTCACTCAGTGACTTCATCAAGTTACATCCACCCACCTTCCACCACTCTGTCGAGCCTCTCGACGCTGATGACTGGCTTCGCAGTATTACTCACAAGCTATGTTCTGCACTCATAGCTGAGGCTGACAAGGTCACATTTGCTGCATATCATCTTGAAGGCCCCGCCAGTCTCTGGTGGGAGAACTATGGAGCCATGCACCCAGTGGGCCAGGTCACTACTTGGGCTGAATTCAGCGAGGTTTTCCGTGAACACCACATTCCGGAGGGTCTCATGGACCGTAAACGTGAGGAGTTCTGCAGTTTCACTCAAGGCCGACTCTCTGTGGATGCATACAGCAGGGAGTTCGGTAACCTAGTACGGTATGCAACTGAGGAAGTTTCCACTGATGCCAAGAAGAAAGCAAGGTTCCGTAAGGGACTTAGCCCTGAGCTTCGCCGTGACCTCCGTCTGCATGAGTGCACATCTTTTCATAAGCTTGTAAACAAAGCCATCAGTGCTGAGTCTGGTCAGACTGATTATGAGGCAACACGCAAGCATGGCCGTGACATGGGTTCCTCATCCGGTGCTGGTCCTCAGAAGCGCCGGGTGTGGGTGCCTAACACTGCCCTGCCACCCAGGTTCACACCGAGGCCATCCTATCAGGCGCCTCGCCCCGCTCAGCAGTTTGCACCAGCCAGGCCCTATGGTGGGCCAACCAACAATGCTCCTCCATGCACCAGCTCCGTGACGTGCTTCAAGTGTGGGGAATCGGGCCACTACCTGCGCGAGTGTCCCCAGACCAACCCCAACCAGTCTGGAAAAGCTGTTGGCCATGGCAAGCCGACAGGGAAAGTGTTCTACTCCAAGCCGGCCACCGCTGCACGTGGCCATGTCAACTGTATCTCTGCTGAAGAAGCTCAAGAGGATCCCAACGTCGTTCTCGGTACGCTCCTTGTTAACTGACACCCGGCATCTGTTCTTTTCGATACTGGAGCATCTCATCCATTTATATCCGAGATCTATGCCCGTCTGCATAACACCACATTCTGTGAGATGCCCACCTCTATGGTAATTCAAACCCCGGGATCCAAATGGCAAACTTCTAGAGTAAGCCATGGGAATGAAATTCAAGTCGACAGACTTGTTTTTCTCGCATCATTGATAGCTCTCAAATGTTCGGATATTAATATCATCTTGGGTATGGACTGGATGTCAGCCCATCATGCCAAGATTGATTGCTTCTCTAGGACCGTTCAACTCACCCATCCTTCAGGAAAGATAGTCAATGTCTTGACCCGAGTAGCCAAGCGACAGCTATATTCTCTTAACGCCAGTCCTTTGCCAGAACTCAAAGACGTTCCGGTAGTCCGTGACTTTCCGGATGTCTTTCCAGAAGAATTGCCAGGTGTTCCACCTGACAGAGATGTTGAGTTCGTGATAGATCTCATTCCAGGAACTGTCCCAATTTCTAGAAGACCCTATAAGATGGCATCACTAGAACTAGCCGAGCTTAAGAAACAACTCGATGAGTCCTTGAAAAAGGGTTTTATCCGTCCTAGTTCGTCTCCATGGGCTTGTCCCGTCCTCTTCGTCAAGAAGAAGGATGGTATGGATCGGATGGTTGTAGATTATCGACCAGTCAACCTGGTCACAATCAAGAACAAGTATCCGCTCCCCAGGATCAACGATCTGTATGATCAGCTCGCTGGATCCTCAGTCTTCTCCAAAATGGATTTGAGGTTGGGCTACCATCAAATCAAAATCAAGAACGGGGACATTCCTAAAACGGCCTTTGTTACTCGTTATGGCCAATACGAGTACACCGTCATGTCCTTCGGTTTAACCAACGCTCCAGGCACCTTCTCTCGCTTAATGAACTCAATCTTCATGGAGTATTTGGATAAGTTCGTCGTGGTTTACCTCGATGATATACTCATCTACTCCAAGAATGAGGAAGAACATGCTGAGCATCTAAGGCTAGTGTTGATGAAACTTCGAGAGCATCACCTTTATGCCAAATTCTCTAAATGCGAATTTTGGTTGCCAGAGGTGACCTATCTAGGACATGTAATTTCTGGTAAGGGTATTGCTGTCAATCCCGAGCGAGTTCAAGCCGTCCTTAATTGGACTCCACCTGAATCGGTCAAGCAAGTTCGGAGTTTCCTTGGCTTAGCGAGCTATTGTCGCCGCTTTGTCGAGAACTTCTCCAAGGTTGCTAAACCTCTAACTGAACTCCTCAAGAAAGATAAAAAGTTCGAGTGGACTCAACAATGTGAGCACAGCTTTCAGGAACTGCAAAGACACCTGACATCTGCTCCTGTACTGGTACCACCAGATTTCTCTAAGGACTTTGTTATCTATTGCGACGCCTCGCGACAAGGACTAGGTTGCATTCTTATGCAAGATTGTCACGTAATTGCTTATGCTTCACGGCAATTGCACCCACATGAGGAAAACTACCCTACTCATGATCTAGAGCTTGCAGCTGTAGTCCATGCACTCAAAACCTGGCGACATTACCTCATCGGTAATCGTTGCGAAATCTTCACAGATCACCAAAGTCTGAAGTACATATTCACCCAACCGGATTTGAATCTCAGGCAAAGACGTTGGGTCGAGTTGATCACAGATTTCGACTTAGGGATAACTTACACCCCAGGAAAAGCCAATGTCATGGCTGATGCACTAAGTCGTAAATCTTATTGTAACAATCTGATGTTACAACAAAGTCAACCACTTCTCCACGAGGAATTTCGGAAGCTTAATCTTCACATCGTTCCTCAAGGATTTCTTTTCACCTTGGTGGCAAAACCTACCCTTACGGATCAGATCATCAAAGCTCAGAAAGTAGATCCGGGGATTTCCCGTATCAAGAGAAACATCAAGAAAGGAGTTGCGAATTGTTTCTCCATTGATGATCAAGGAGTCGTATACTTCGGGAACCGCCTAGTGGTTCCTAAAATGCGAAACCTGAGGTGATTGATCCTTAAGGAGGCTCATGAATCTCCTCTCACCATTCATTCCGGTAGCACTAAGATGTATCAGGACCTACGCCAGAGGTTCTAGTGGACTAGGATGAAGAGAGAAATTGCCCAATATATTGCTAGCTGCGACGTCTGTCGTCGTGTAAAAGCAGAGCATCAACGGCCTGCTGGCACCCTTCAACCTTTAGCTATTCCTGAATGGAAATGGGATAAAATTGGTATGGATTTCATCACCGGTTTTCCCAGGACCAAGAGAGGGAATAACGCTATCTTCGTCGTTGTCGATCGTCTTTCCAAAGTATCCCATTTCTTGCCTGTTCGCGAGAGTATAACCTCTAGTCAGCTAGCAGACTTGTATATCTCCCGAATAGTATCCCTCCATGGTGTTCCACTGGAAATTAACTCAGATCAAGGAAGTCTCTTCACCTCTCGATTTTGGGAAAGTTTCCAAAATGCTATGGGAACCCGCCTTTCCTTTAGCACTACTTTTCACCCTCAATCAAGTGGTCAAGTAGAACGTCTCAACCAGATTCAAGAAGACATGCTTCGAGCTTCTGTTATCTCATTCGGAATGGATTGGGAGAAATGCCTTCCATTTGCTGAATTTGCTTATAACAACAGCTATCAATCTAGCTTGGGTAAAGCTCCTTTTGAAGTTCTCTATGGACGAAGGTGTCGAACGCCCCTTAACTGGTCAGAAACCGGGGAAAGACAATTCTTTGGCCCGGATATGATCTAGGAAGCAGAAGAGCAAGTTCGCATTGTTCGTGAAAAGTTGAAAACAGCCCAATCTCGTCAAAAGAGTCAATATGACCGAAAACATAAGGCTATGACTTTTGAAGTTGACGAGAAGGCTTACCTTCGGGTTACTCCTCTGAAGGGAACCCATCATTTCGGTATCAAAGGCAAATTGGCTCCTCGCTACATTGGACCCTTTCGCATTCTCGCTAAACAAGGAGAAGTTGCCTACCAATTGGAACTACCTCTGCATCTCTCCAGAGTCCACGATGCCTTCCACGTTTCTCAACTCAGGCGTTGCTTCTCGGATCCTATCCATGGAGTGGACCACGAAACGCTTGATCCTCAAGATAACCTCACGTATCGAGAGTACCCCATTCGTATCCTCGATCAAGCCGAGCGCACCACTCGACGTCATAATATCAAGTTTCTCAAGGTTCAATGGTCGCACCATTCTGAGAAGGAAGCAACTTGGGAAAGGGAGGATCATCTTCGACTTGAGTACCCCGCCTTCTTTCCGGAGGAACCTAAATCTCGGGACGAGATTCTTTTGAGTGGGGGTGAGTTGTCACATCCTAGCTAGTTCATGCATTAGAGTGTTGCATCATGTCTATTTTTCTCAACAGAAACTTGAAATGGGGATGACAGAACCCCCAGCCCCCTCTGAAACCAACTAGGGTTTACTAAAAATATTTTCAATGAACCTGAAATGCCCTTCTAAAATGTCCATCATTTTTGCCTTGGTTCAGAGCCTCTGCCAAAAGTGGTGCACAATTTTCTAGGTCATCCTAAGGTTTTTGAATTAAATCATAAGTATTTGAGTTTGGGCATTTAAATTATATAAATTATTTTAAATGCTCAAATAATCCCAAACTAAAATCTTCCATGCTGGATATATTCCAGTTAGTGGCCATGAGCAGTTTGGTGAATTTTGGAGTTGTTTAGGTATTTTTAGTAAGTCCACAAAGTTACAGAATAAATAGAAAAGAGAAATAAAGAGAGAGAGAGGGAACTAACCTGGCAGCCCAACTAGCCAGCCCACCTAGCCGGCCCAGCCCAGCAGCCGCTCCAGCGAGCTGCTTGCCGTCGCCAGGCAGGCAGGCAGGTGCTCGACGGCGGCACCAGCGCGCGCCATGCAGCTGCCCGCCGCCCTGCTTCCTCCCCTCGCCTCTCTGCTGACTGGTATGAGCTCCACGTCGCGCCCCGAACCCTGTGGACACATCCATTCTCCCCCTGCCTCTCTCCCTCGCTCTCCCACGCCATGGCCGACGCCACCGCAGCCGCACCGTCGTCGTAGTCGCGCTCTCCATCGTCCTTGCGTCGTGCCGTCATGTCCAGGAGCTCCGCCACCCTCCTCTTCGTCGAGCTAGCCGAGCCCCGAGCGCTCGCTTGCCCCGAGGCCTCTGCACCGACCTCACCCGACTCCGCCATCACCGGAGATCCCCTTCGCCGTCACCACCGCACCAGCTCGTCCCCGACCGCGCCGTCTGGTTCCTCGAGATCGATGTGAGCCCAGCTACCTCTCCCCCTTTCCTTTCTCGCTCTCGAGCCCCGTAGCGGCTGCACCTAGCTCACCCGCACGCGCCGCCGCGGAGCTCGTCGCTGACGTGACTCCGGCCACCCACTGGCCACACCACCGTGTCCAACGCACTCACCACACTCGCAGGAACCCGTAGCACCTCACCACGAGCCTCGCCGTGCTCCGTAGCTTCTGGTTCATCCTCACCCAAACTCCGACGACCGCCAAAGTCGTCGTCGGCGCCGTTTCCAGCCACCCCGAGCTCAACCAACACCACCAAGAGCTGCGGCTTGCTCCCAGCTACGCATAGATGCCCTCCGCGGCTCTTCTGGTCGCCGGAATGCACAAAACCACTCTCGCCGCTGCGTTCGGCCTGGACGGCGGCTAAACGCCGGCGACTTGATCCCGCTGACCCCTCGTTTGACCACAGGTGGGCCCAGTTTGACCCCCCTGGGTCAATGACAGGTGTGGCCCAGCCCTGTTAACTAATCAGGATTAGTTTTAATTAATATTTAGTTAAACTAATTACACTGACACACAGGACCCACTAGTCAGGGTTGACCTGGACTGTTCCGTTGACCGCTGACGTCATCCTGACGTAATGCTGACGCAGTAATTTATTTACTGGAATTATTTTTATACAGGAAGTTCCAGTAAATACCACAAACTTTAAAAAATCATAGAAATTAATCTGTAACTCCAAATGCAAAGTCTTATATATGAAAAATGATCAGAAAAATCCAATCTATCCATCTGTACTGGTTTCATGCATGTTTAAGCAAGCTAACCTGATGTTTAGTGCAGAACAAGATAAAGCACTTAAAAGGGCCATTATGAGTTTGAAACTTGAATCTTTGATTCAAAATGGTTCAAACCCATCTGGTCTTAGTTGCATTAGCCCAATACACTCATTTTGCCATGTCTCATGCATGCATCATATTGTTGCATATTGTTTGGTGATGTTGTGTATCGGTGCTCTTTGCGGCAGGTTCTGCCCCCGAGGAGTACCACGATTACCCTAGCGAAGACAATACAGTGCACCGACCCATCAGGCAAGCAACCAACCATTTGATCATATCGATACAATCCCATGTTCACGCTTCTGCTCTCTTTTACTGCATTAAGACAACGCGTTTCAAACTGCTGTGTGCTATGGTAGTTGAACCCATTTCCTCTGCATGACCTGTCATTGCCACAGTAACTAGATGAAACCCACTAGCATGTGTAGGAGTTGGTTGAGCCATATGTATGTGTTGTTCCTACCTTGCTATGCCTGCTATGCTTAGAGTCGTGTCAGGTCTGGTTCATCTGGGTGATGGGCTAGAGTGAAATGATCATGCCGGTAATGAGAGTGATGTGTTGAACACGATTTGGTAAAGGTATCGATGAGAGGCCATGTAGGAGTACATGGTGGGTTGTTTCATTGAAGCCGTCCTTAAGCACTGAGATCTGTATGTGTGATTTAAGAATCAGCTACTACCATGCATTGGGCCCGAAACCAATGGACCCTCTCGGCTTCTTATTCACCCTAGTCCTCTGTCCAGGAGTTGCAAGTAGTTTCTGGTGTTTGTAGCCTACTGGAGGCCGTGGACAGCGCTGACCGCGGGGTGGGCTGTGATGCGGTAGGTACGTGGCACGGTGTACCGGATACCCGTTAGGTATCTCGGGAACTCTATACACATCGTTCGGGGCCGTATGTGGAAACCTCAGCCGGACTCCCTGCGGATGGAACCTGGATAGGCGATAAACCTGGACTAGAGACTTAGGTGTTTAGGTAGGTCGTGGCCGACACCCACGTTGGGCTTCCGCTTGAAGGTTGCCGAGTACATGTCGTGTAAACGGCGGTAAGTGGTGAGAGCGTGTATGAAGAAGTACACCCCTGCAGGGTTAACATCATCTATTCGAATAGCCGCGTCCGCGGTAAAGGACTACTTGGTTGCCTATACAGTTCATAGACAAGTAAATGGATACTACTAAAAATCTCAAGATAAGCGTGAGTGCCGAGGATGGCTCTTCCGTAGGATGACGGAGGTGGATCCTCGGTGGTGTATTGAAGTGGTGTGTAGTGGACTCGTGTGCGCAAAACCATTTCAAGTTGGTGTCTCGTAGGATAGCTTAGCCAAGAGTCAAAGCTGGCTTGCTGCAATAACCCCACCAACCCTTCTTGATAATGTGCATGTATGTAGGATCTGATGTAAGTCTTGCTGAGTACCTTTGTACTCATGTTGCTTTAATTACATTTTTCAAAAGACGCTGCAACCCCTTCTGATGGGTTCTTCGTAGACGTTGACATCGATGAGTAGACTGAGGCCCAGGTGGTGATCCTGAGCTTGTGAAGGACCATGTAGTATAGCCAGGCTTCCCCAAGCCTCTTTTATTTTACTAGTTGTCTGTACTCAGACAAGTTACTTCCGCTCTTGGCTTGTATGCTTGTATGACTTGAATGTGGGTCATGTGACCCGTACTTGTGTGTATGCTATGTATGGCTCTCTGAGCCTTTAAATAAAGTACTTGTGTCGTAGAGTCATGTTGTGATGCCTTGTTGTATTTGCACATATCGAGCATATTGTGTGTATGATTGAAATGCTTGGTATGTGTGGGATCTGACTATCTAGTTGTTTATCCTTAGTAGCCTCTCTTACCGGGAAATGTCTCCTAGTGTTTCCACTGAGCCTTGGTAGCTTGCTACTGCTCCGGGACACTTTGGCTGGCCGGCATGTGTCCTTCTTCGTTCCTGTGTCTGTCCCTTCGGGGAATGTCACGCGATGGATACCAGAGTCCTGTTAGCCCGCTACAGCCCGGTTTACCGGAGTCCTGCTAGCTCAGTGCTACAGCCCGGATTCACTTGCTGATGACCGACACGTTCGATGCTGGGTCATGGATGCCTGTCCCTGTAAGTTTGTGCCACTTTGGGTTTACGACTAGCGATGTCAGCCCGGGCTCCCTACCATAGGATGCTAGCGACATTATCATATACGTGTGCCAAAAGGCGCAAACGGTCCCGGGCAAAGGTAAGGCGACACCCGTGGGAATACCGTGCGTGATGCCGCAAAGTGATATGAGGTGTTACATGCTAGATCGATGTGGCATCGAGTCGGGGTCCTGACACCCTCTCCGGCACCCTGCCGGAGGGGGCCATCATCACCGGAGGCCATGGAGGAGGATCTCAGAGGGGCCATCATCTCCATGAAGGCCAAGGACCAGAGGGGGAAAGCCATGGAGGAGGAAGCACAAGGGGGAGAACCTCTCCTCCTCTCTCTTGGTGGCACCGGAGTGCCATCGGGAGGGGAATCATCGCCGCGGTGATCGTCTTCATCAACATCACCATCATCATCATCACCATCCTCATCTCTTTTACGCGGTCCACTCTCTCGCACCCCACTGTAATCCCTACTTGAACATGGTGTTTTATGCTACATATTATGATCCAATGATGTGTTGCCATCTTATGATGTTTTGAGTAGATATCTTTTGTCCTTGAGTTGATTGATGATCTAGATTGGTACGAGTTGTATGTTTTCTTATTGGTGTTGTCCTATGGTGCCCTCCATGTCGCGCAAGCGTGAGGGATTCCCGCTGTAGGGTGTTGCAATACGTTCATGATTCGCTTATAGTAGTTGCTAGAGTGACAGAAGCTTAAACCCGAGTAAGGGGGTTGTTGCGCATGGGATAAAAGGGGACTTGATGCTTTAATGCTATGGTTGGGTTTTACCTTAATGAATCTTTATTATTTGCGGATGCTTGCTAGAGTTCCAATCATAAGAGCATATTTTCCAAGTAGGAAAAGTATGTTAGTTTATGCCTCTCCCTCATATGAAATTGCAATGACGCCTACCGATCTTGTTAACAATTGCTTAGGACAATTCCGCACACCGATCCACCATTATTCCACACTCGCTATTTATATTATTTAGTAGTATATTCTAACTTTATGATAACAACACCTACTTTTAGCTCTCTGATATCATACAAAGTTATCCTCTTTATACCCACAACACAGTTTTATTTCTTGTTTCTAGTTGGAAGCAAACGTTCGATGCACGTAGAGTCATATCAGTGGCAGATAGGGCTTGAGAGAATATTGATCTTACCTTTATCTCCTTGTGGGTTCGACACTCCATACTTATCACTTCTACCTTTGGGAATTGCACTGCACTTGGGGATTATCAAGCTCTTTTCTGGCGCCGTTGCCAGGGAGCAATAGCGTGGGGTTGATATTCTCGTGTGTGCTTGTTTGCTTTCTTCACTAAGTAGATTTTGTTTTTCCTTTTTGTTTCTGTTTAGTTGTGGGTGAAACATACAAAAAAAATTCAAAAGAATGAAAATACCAAAAAAGAATTACTTGCCTCTCATGCCTAAAAAAGTTTTCCAAAAAGAGAAGTGATTGGAAAGTTATGCATTGAAGAAGTGAGGGTCGACCTTGAGCACTTGTGTTCATGCTCACGGAAACAATGTAGAATTTTTCATGGAAGTTTCTCTGTATTATCCCCTTGTATATACCCATTGTATTATGAAAATAATGTGCCAAGCTTTGGTTTTAGTGTGATAAGATTGCTTGCTTGCCATGTGCAGAACAAAAACAGAAACTTTGGCTGTAGTGCATGAATTTAAATTTTTTTACTGGGAAGTCAAATGGGTCTGAAACTTTTTGCACATTACTTCTGTACAAATGTTTCAAATTTTAAATTTTACTTCATAATTTTTGGAGGTCCAGAAGTATACATTTGATACAGATTACTACAGACTGTCCTGTTCTTGACAGATTCTGTTTTTCGTGTGTTGTTTGCTTATTTTGATGCATCTATGGCTAGTATGCAGGGTATGAACCATAGAGAAGTTGGAATACAGTAGGTTTAACACCAATATAAACAAATAATGAGTTAATTACAGTACCTTAAAGTGGTAGTTTGCTTTATTACACTAATGGATCTCACAAGTTTTTGTTTAAGTCTTTTGTGAATGAAGTGTTTGAAGAACGAGGAATTACCGATGTGAGAAGAACAAAATAGAGACAAGAGTTCAAGATTGGGGATACCCAAGGCACCCCAAGTAAATATTTCAAAGGATACTCAAGCATCTAAGCTTGGGGATGCCCCGGTTGGCATCCCATCTTTCTTCTTCAACAAATATCAGTATACCTCGGTTTTTGTTTTGTTCACATGATTTGTGTCCTTTGTGTTTGTATTTTTCTTTAAGAATCATGCTAGTATGAGCTAGCTCTTCATTTATTTATAGAATGCTTCATGTGCTTCACTTATATCTTTTAAGTATGATCTTATAGAATTGCTCTTTGTGCTTCACTTAAATCGTTTGAGTATGGTTTTGTAGAATGCTTCGTGCGCTTCACTTATATATTTTGAGCTTGGATATTGGCTAGTTTATATTAGTTGTAAAATGCTCCAGGAACTTCCCTTATATCTTTTGGAGTATGAATAATACTATAATTTAAAGTGGGTTTGGAAGAGTGACAACTTTAGGAATTAGTGATCCCACTATCTTGGAGGAGGTTGAATCTTTGTACGATATTTATGAAAGTGGATTTGGAAGAGTGTCAACTTTAGTTAGTATTCCACCATTTTGGAAGAGGTTCCAATTGAGTATGAGAACAAAGTTGCTATCCATGTTGCTACTGAATTTTTTTATGAGGGAGGAATATGTGCTTGTAGGAGTTGCAATAATATCAAGTTTCCTCTCTATGTGCTTAAATTTTTGAAGTTATACTTGTTTTGCCTTCCTATGCTAGTTGATTCTTGTTCCTATAAATTGTGTGCTCACAAAATCCCTAGGCATAGGAAGAGAGTTAGATTTAAATATGCTAGTCATATTCTTCATGATGCTCTTTTTATGTTTCAACTCTTATCTTTTATGCGAGCATCATTGAAATCATCATGCCTAGCTAAAAGGCATTAAAGAAAAGCGCTTGTTGGGAGACAACCCAATGTTTATCCTTACTGTTTTTGTGTGTCTAAATGATTAAGCTACTGTAGTAATCATGTTTTATAGCTTTTATTTCAATAAAGTGCCAAGTAAGACCTTTGGGAAGACTTGGGTGAAAGTTAATGTGATCTTGCTGTAAAAAACAGAAACTTTGCGCTCATGAGATTAGCTGTCATCTTTTTTACAGAAGAGTGGTTTTGAGTTGATTCTTTTTGCAGAAGATTAATAGACAAATTCCTCACGTCCACCAATTTATTTAATAATTTTGGAGTAGCAGAAGTGTGGTTATTGTTCAGATCATTACAAATGTTCTGTTTCTGATAGATTCTGTTTTCACTGCATAGTTTGCTTGTTTTCTAGTTTCTATGGCTTATATTTCTCAATATAAATTGTAGAAATAATATGGTACAGTAGGAATTATGTGAAAACAATTATGAACCTTGTCTTTTACAGTACCAAAGTGCATGGTCTACTCTTTATCATACTAACCTATCTCACGAAGTTTGGTTGAGTTTTGTGTGGTTGAAGTTTTCAAGTTTTGGGTAAATATTCTATGGACTATGGAATAAGGAGTGGCAAGAGACTAAGATTGGGGATTCCCAAGGCACCCCAAGGTAATATTCAAGGACAACCAAGAGCCTAAGCTTGCGGATGCCCCGGAAGGCATCCCCTCTTTCGTGTTCGTTCATCGGTAACTTTACTTGGAGCTATATTTTTATTCATCACATGATATGTGTTTTGCTTGGAGCATCATTTCATCTTGTTAGTATTTGCTTTATGTTATTTATAATAATGTTTTGCATCTTTAGTTTCAATAAAATTGTCAAGGATAGCCTTTACCATGCTTATTTTGCTAGTTTACATGTTGCTGTTTCAAAACAGGAAGTTTACCGCTGTTGCAAAAATTCCCTAGAAAAGTCAGAGAACGGTCTAATGTTGAATCTTTTTGCATATTAAGCTATGATAAATTTATTACAGTGGGAATTTTCTCTTATAATTTTTCGAGTTACGGAAGCATTGATACTCTTGCATTCTACAGACTGTACTGTTTTGGCAGATTGCTGTTATGTTTGCATTGTTTGCGTATGTTTGCTTGTTTAATGATTCTATTTGAGGATAGGAGTATTAAATATGCATAGGCATTTAGTATTCAATGTTCAATAATAATTTTAGTGATTTGTTACAGTATAAAATGATAAGGATTTGTATTGGTTTATACTAACCCATCTCACGAGTTTTTATTGAGTTTGTTGTGAATGAAGCTTTTGATAAAAAAGAAACCGTGATATGAGAGGAATTAAGGAGACATAAAAGCTCAATCTTGGGGATTCCCAAGGCACCCCAAGATAATATTTCAAGAAGTATCAAGCATCTAAGCTTGGGGATGCCCCGGCAGGCATCCCACGTCTCTTGTTCAACAATTATCGGTTAGTATCGGTTGAACCTAAGTTTTTGCTTCTTCACATGAGTTGTGCTATCCTTGCAATGTCATTTTATTTCAATTTCACTTGCTATTTGAATAAAATCATTGGATCTGATTATTGAATAAAAAAGGGAACCCTCCCATGGCTAGTGAATTATTTGACTACTCGGGGTCTTTCACTCATATCTTTTGGAGTAGTTTTTCATTTACTCGTGTGCTTCACTTATATCCTATGAGTAAATGGTTGAATGAGTTGAATGTCATGAATCTGAATTTATATATGTTTCATTTGCTTATAACATTGATAGTAATGACTTCACATATAAAGAGTATGAGGCATAAAAATTGTTGAGAGTTGGCAAACGTAGTTTTGGTCATCGTTGCAATTAATAGGAAGTAATAAGGAAAGAGAGGTTCACATACAAATATATTATCTTGGACATCTTTTATGATTGGGAGCACTCATTAAGTATGACATGCTAAAAGAGTTGACGTTGGACAAGGAAGACAACATAATGGTTTATGTTTTCCGACATCTCAGTTAAAGTATATTGTCATTGACCTTCCAAACATGTTGAGCTTGCCTTTCCCCCTCATGCTAGCCTAAAATTCCTAGCACCAAGTAGAGATACTACTTGTGCTTCCAAATATCCTTAAACCCAGTTTTTTCCATGAGAGTCCACCATATCCACCTATGGATTGAGTAAGATCCTTCAAGTAAGTTGTCATCGGTGCAAGCAATAAAAATTGCTCTCTAAATATGCATAAATTATTAGTGTGGAGAAAATAAACTTTGTACGATCTTGTTGTGGAAGTAATAAAAGCGATGGACAGCATAATAAATGTCCACATACAAGGGGCAATATAAAGTGACGTTCTTTCGCATTAAGATTTTGTGTATCCAACCCTAAAAGCGCATGACAACCTCTGCTTCCCTCTGCGAAGGGCCTATCTTTTAGTTTATGCTTTTACTTTATGCTTGAGTCAAGGTGATCCTCACCTTTACCTTTTTCATTTTATCCTTTGGCAAGCCCCTCATGTTTGAAAGATCATGATATATATATATATATATATATATATATATATATCAAATTGGATGTAAGTTAGCATGGTCTATTATTGTTGACATCACCTAAAGGTGAATACATTGGGAGGCAACACAATAAGCCCCTATCTTTCTCAGTGTCCGGCTGAAACTCCATAACCACAAGTATTGCATGAGTGTTAGCAATTGTAGAAGACTATATGATAGTTGAGTATGTGGACTTGCTGAAAAGCTCTATTCTTGACTCTTTCTGATGTTATGGTAAATTGCAATTTCTTCAATGACTGAGATTATAGTTCATTAGTTCTCAATGAAGTTTCTGAACCATACTTGACATTGTGAATAGATTGTTACTTGATCATGAAAAGTTTTATGAGATAAGCTATTATTATGACACATATTGATGCTAGAAAAGGTGATTAAAATTATCTTTGATCAAACTTGTGAACCTACTAGCATTCACACTTCATAAATTATTTCTTTTATCATTTACCTACTCGAGGACGAGCAGGAATTAAGCTTGGGGATGCTGATACGTCTCCAACGTATCTATAATTTATGAATCATTCATGCTATTATATTATCCTTCTATGATGATTTATATGCATTTATATGTCATTCTATATGATTTTTGGGACCAATCTATTAACCTAGAGCCTAGTGCCAGTTTCTGTTTTCTCCTTGTTTTTGTGTTTTATAGAAAAGGGATACCAAACGGAGTCCAAATGACGTGCCAATTATTGAGGATTTTTTATGGACCAAAAGAAGACCACGGAGCATCGGAGTTGGGCCAAAAGAGTCCCAGGCTGCCCACAAGAGTGGGGGGCGCGCCCCCCTATCTCGTGGACAGCCCGGAGGCCCCCTTGACGTGAAACCAACGCCAAAAATTCCTATAAATACGGAAACCTTCGGGAATTAACCTAGATCGGAAGTTCCACCGTCGTAAGCCTCTGTAGCCACGAGAAATCAATCTAGGCCCTCTCCGGCACCCTGCCAGAGGGGGCCATCATCACCGGAGGCCATGGAGGAGGAACTCGGAGGGGCCATCATCTCCATGAAGGCCAAGGACCAGAGGGGAAAAGCCATGGAGGAGGAAGCACAAGGGGGAGAACCTCTCCTCCTCTCTCTTGGTGGCACCGGAGTGCCATCGGGAGGGGAATCATCGCCGCGGTGATCGTCTTCATCAACATCACCATCAGCATCACCATCCTCATCTCTTTTACGCGGTCCACTCTCCCGCCCCCCCTGTAATCCCTACTTGAACATGGTGCTTTATGCTACATATTATGATCCAATGATGTGTTGCCATCTTATGATGTTTTGAGTAGATATCTTTTGTCCTTGAGTTGATTGACGATCTAGATTGGTACGAGTTGTATGTTCTATTATTGGTGTTGTCCTATGGTGCCCTCTGTGTCGCGCAAGCGTGAGGAATTCCCGTTTTAGGGTGTTGCAATATGTTCATGATTCGCTTATAGTGGGTTGCTAGAGTGACAGAAGCTTAAACCCGAGTATGGGGGTTGTTGCGTATGGGATAAAAGGGGACTTGATGCTTTAATGCTATGGTTGGGTTTTACCTTAATGAATCTTTAGTATTTGCGGATGCTTGCTAGAGTTCCAATCATAAGAGCATATGATCCAAGTAGGAAAAGTATGTTAGTTTATGCCTCTCCCTCATATAAAATTGCAATGACGACTACCGATCTTTTTAACAATTGCTTAGGAAAATTCTGCACACCGATCCACCATTATTCCACACTCGCTATTTATATTATTTAGTAGTATATTCTAACTTTATGATAACAGCACCTACTTTTAGCTCTCCGATATCATACAAAGTTATCCTCTTTATACCCACAACACAGTTTTATTTCTTGTTTCTAGTTGGAAGCAAACGTTCGGTGCACGTAGAGTCATATCAGTGGCAGATAGGGCTTGAGAGAATATTGATCTTACCTTTAGTTCCTTGTGGGTTCGACACTCCATACTTATCACTTCCACCTTTGGGAATTGCTAAGATGATTCCCTGCACTTGGGGATTATCAACAGGTATGACTATCTTGATTCTGTCATAAATTTGTCATGGATGTACATGCATGACAAAAAACGCGACCTACTGTGACAAACACGTATCATCACGGAAGTTTATTTTTTGTAGTGTTTGGATTTAGGCCTGAAATAGAACAAAACTGCTGGATGAGTTGAGCCATTGAATTTGCTTCCTGCATATTGGCTTGACTAAAAACCAACAAATTATCTGCAAATAATAGAGAATGAATAGGAGGGCAGTTTGGTACAAGCGAAATTCCTCGAAGATGGTGAGCATCCAAGGCTTCATTGAGGGCAAGAGACAATTCATTAATGGCAATAACAAACAAATAAGGAGACATAGGACAGCCTTGACGAATACCTCTAGAACTTCTAAATTTATGAGAATGATGTCCATTAACAAGCATAGAGAAAGTAGGTGAAGAAATGCATGCATGAATCAAATTAATTAAGTGATCATGCAACCCTTTATGCGCGAGAGCAAACACAATGAAATTCCATTCTAGGCGAGCAAAAGCTTTAGCAAGATCAATTTTAAACATGAAAGCCTGATGATTCCATGATTTAAGAGTGAAAGAATGAGTAATTTCTTGAGCAATGATGATGTTATTGCTAATTCTTCTACCCTCAATAAAAGCTTGTTGAGCAGGATCAATATAATCAGGAAGATGAGGCTTAATCCTATTAGCCATAGATTTGGCAATGATTTTAGAAACAACATTTGAAAGACTAATAGGACAATAATCCATTGGAACCTGAGGCACTAGCTTTCTCGGAATAAGCGCAATATTAGTATCATTAATGTGAGGAGGTAAGATGCCAGTTTGATAAAAATTTCCCACAAGCTGAGTGACTTCGTCCCCTATCCACTCCGAGGCCTCCAAATAAATGTCAACATTAAAACCATCTAACATGGAGAAGCATTCAACTTCATCACTTTCAAAATCTGCAAGACTTCATGTTTATCAAGAAGAAAATCAGTGGGGTCCAAAGAGTTCTCAGGAAATGAGTAGTGAGAAAAGGCCTCCCAATGTTAACATTTGGCGAAGAGAAGATGTATCTAAAATAATTGACAAAAGTATTTGTGACGCCCCCAATTCAATCGTACACTAATCATGCACGCAAACGTGTACGATCAAGATCACGGACTCACGGGAAGATATCACAACACAACACTAAAACTAAAATAAGTCATACAAGCATCATATTACAAGCCAGGGGCCTTGAGGGCTCGAATACAAGTGCTTGAACACAAACGAGTCAGCGGAAGCAACAATATCTGCGTGTAGACATAAGTAAACAAGTTGCCATAAGATGGCTAACACAAACAGGGATACAGACCGAAAGAGGCGCATGCCTCCTGCCTGGGATCCTCCTAAACTACTCCTGGTCATCGGCGGCCTAAATGTAGTAGGAGGCACCCTCGGTGTAGTAGGGGTTATCGTCGACAGTGGCGTCTGGCTCCTGGGCTCCAGCATCTAGTTGTGACATCCGAGAAGAAGAGGAAAGGGGGGAGAGGGAGCAAAGCAACCGTGAGTACTCATCCAAAGTACTCGCAAGCAAGGATCTGCACTAAATATGCATGGGTATCTATGTAAAGGGGGAAATATCAGTGGTCTGAACTGCATAATGCCATAATAAGAGGGGGATAGCTAGTCCTATTGAAGACCACGCTTCTAGCAGCCTCCATCCTGAAGCATATAGAAGAGTGTAGCTAGTAAGTTCACCAAGTAACATCACATAGCATAATCCTACCCGGGGATCCTCCCCTCGTCGCCCTGTGGGAAAGGGATCTCCGGGTTGTCTCTAGGACTTGTCTGCGTGTGTTTTATTAAGTACCCGGTTCTAGTTGTCATAAGGTTGAGGTACAACACCGGGTCATCCTTTTACCGAGGGACACGGCTATTCGAATAGATAAACTTCCCTACAGGGGTGCACCACATTTCCCAACACGCTCGATCCCTCTGGCCGGACACACTTTCCTGGGTCATGCCCGGCCTCGAAAGATGAACACGTCACAGCCCTACCTAGGCTCAACAAAGAGGTCAGCACGCCGGTCTAAATCCTATGCACGCAGGGGTCTGGGCCCATCGCCCATTGCACACCTGCATGTTGCGTACGCGGCCGGTGAGCAGACCTAGCCTCCCTTATACAAGAGCAGGTATTCCAGTCCAACCCGGCGTGCGCCGCTCAGCTGCTGACGTCAAGAAGGCTTCGGTCGATACCACGACATCGAGTGCCCATAACTATTCCGGCGTAGTTGGTTAGTGCGTATAGGCTAGTGGCCAAACTCAGACCAAATACCAAGATCTCGTTAAGCATGTTATTTTAATGTAACTGCGAACGCTGACCAGGGCCATGCCCACCTCTCACCTAGGTGGTCTCAACCTGCCATGTCACTCCACCACAAAGATCCACTCAGAGGGTCATCGGGACAAATGTCCTTTCAGCCCCTAATCCGTGAATCACTTGCGGGTACTCTACGAGCCGACCTGACTTTAGTCACCACCTGAATAGTATGTATGTAAGTATAATATATACCCATGATCACCTGCCGAGTGATCACGGCCCGATAGTATAGCATGGCAGACGGACAATAATGTAGGATCATTGATGATAAACTAGCATCCTATACTAAGCATTTAGGATTGCATGTAAGGTATCAACAACTGTAGCAACAATGACAGGCTATGAAACAGACTAGGATTAACCGAAAGCAGTAACATGCTACACTACTCTAATACAAGCAGTAGAGAGAAGGAATAGGCGATATCGGGTGATCGGGTGGGGGGGAGGGGGCTTGCCTGATTGCTCTGGCAAGAAGGAGGGGTCGTCAACACCGTATTCGAGCTGGGGGTCGTTGGCAGTCTTGGGGTCTACCGGAATGAAGTAACAGAGGGGGAACACAATAAATAACAGAGCAATCAAAGCATCACAAATCATAACATGGCAATACGCGGTGCTAGAGGTGACCTAACGCAGTAGTAGGTGATACCCGCGAAGTCGGGAAACATCCGAGAAAGTATTTCTGGTGTTTCACATTTTTGGAAAGACATATCGGAGAGGGATTGTTGCATGTTCGCTATGCTAGGAACGCGTGGCGGACGAACGAACTACGTATTCGAATTCGTCTCATCGTTCTATAAAGAATTTTCATCTAATAAATGGTTTAATTTATATTAGTTATCAAAGTTTTAATTCATTTTTTATAATTAAAAGAATTAAATTAATTATAAAATGTAATTATGATGTCAGCGTGATGTCATCAGTCAACCATCTGTTGACTGGGTCAACATATGTGTGGGTCCCGTTCGTCATTGACTAAGACTAACTAAACAAGTTTAATTAGTTCACTTAAATGATTAGGTTAATTAAAAAAATTATTAAGTTATAGAATTAATTAATAAGTATAATCTTTATTAAACTCCTTTTTCTTTTTAAACATTATCAGGGGCGGCCCCACGTGTCAATGGCCGAGGGCCTTAGCATGCGCTGGGCAGTGGTTACGGGCGCTGGCGCCGGGGCGCCTGGACCCGGCACGTCCAGGAGGGCCGGAGGCGAAGCTGAGGCGCCGGGCGTGGGTGGCTGTGACCATGGCGAGGCCCTCCGCTTGGCCGCGGCAGGCGGAGGTGAGCACAGGGGAGGAGCAGGGGTTCGCGCGGCGCGCGTGCAGCGACGGATGCGGGCGGCAGAAGCTAGCGACCGCAGAGCAGAGGCGGGGCGCGGTCGGGGTCGCAGGCAATGTGAAGCAGCGCAGTGGGCGGCACGGTGGTTTCTGCAACAAGACAAGCGGGGCGGCGCTCGGAGGAAGGCATAGGGGAGCAAATAGCACGGGGAGGAGCAGCGGGTGAATGGCCGGCGAGGGGAGCAGGGTAGCAACGGCCAGCGGCACAGAGCTGTGCACGGTCCGGTGCGCGTGAGCACGACGTGCGGGCTAGGCGAGCGCTGTGACCGCGGGGGTGTGAGGAAAGGAGGAGGGGGCGCGACGAACGGGGCTCGACGACGGGACTGCTATGGGGCACGGAGAAAGCACGAGAAGGTCGAGGGATAACCAAGAGCTCACGGTGGGGCTGGAAAAGGAGATAGAGAGGTTAGAGGTGTAGCGACGATGGTAGATCGACGCGGTGGCCGGGGCCATAACCCGGCAAAGGGGAATTGCATGGGCGGCATCTCGGGGCAACCCAGTAGGTGCAGGCGACATGGTCGACAGCGGCGGTGCTCCTCGCGCAGTCCTTGGCAGCGGGGAGGTGACTAGCCGCGGTGGTGAGGCAGCGCTGCAAGGAGCCCGCTCAGCGTGGGCAACACGGCGGATCTGAGGCTCGAGGTCGCAGGCGGGGAGGGAGTCGGGACGGTCCGGCGAGGTGGGGGATCGGCGACGGGGATGCATGGGCGAGCGTCGGGGTTGGCCCTGGTGCCCGATCCGATCCAGACGGGAATAGGGGACAGAAGGGGGTGGGGGTAGTGGCTGGATTAGGGTTTCGGGAGTGGGGGTGGCCTAAGTAGGCGAGGGGGCGGGGGGGGGGGGGGGGGGGGGCTCGGCCACACGGCCAACTGGGCCCGTCGAGAGGGGGGAAGATTTTTTCCCTTTTTCACTGTTATATTTTATTTTCTATTTGTTATAGTTTTATAAGATATATACAAAAGCACCTAAATTAGTGTGACTAGTTTTACCACTGCCACTAAAAGTTTCAGACCTAATTAAAATGGTTTAATATCTTATAAATTATAAAAGGTATTTATCTAATTGTTTAAGCTATTATTTTATTTATTTTGGGGCTTTTCATTGCTCTATAAAAATGTGGTTTCTCCACCATAATTACCTATGCATTATTTGGCTCTCTCCAAACATTTTAGTTTTAATATTTGAAAACTATTATTGTTTGCTTGATTTTGAATTTGAATTCGAATCGGTTTCGAACTAACGCGAGATTAGCAACAGTAATCAAGGTGATTTGGCATCATTAGCAGAGGTTCACTATAGCTTAAATATCTGGGCGTCACAATTCTCCTCCACTACAAGAAATCTCGTCCCGAGATTTAAGAGGCGTAAGGTGGGGAGGTTCTGGTTACGAAATTCTAGCGAGTGTTCTCGGTCTTAGTTGCTCTTGTCGAAGAGGTCGATCCATTACGTTGATGTCTTCATTCCATTGCTTCAGGTCATCATGATGAATTCGGCATCCTTTCCTCGGGAACTCCATCGTACGTACGAAGGACAAGGGGTAACTTCGGAAGAATGGAGCGCTACCATGTGTCGGGGAAACTGATCCACGAACACCTATGGGACCGGCGGACCGAGCCCCTTTCGGTTCGGCGGGGGGCGGAGGTCGCACGAAGAGCAGATCGAGGCGAAGCACACGAGCAGTTTACCCAGCTTCGGAGCTCTCCGGAGAGATAATACTCCTACTACTGCTTGTTTGATTGTATTGTGTTCTTGCTCTAGAGAGCTAAGTGTTTTCTGGCTTCGAAATGATCCGAACTTTCCGAACCAGTCGAACCGAACCCCCCTCTACGTTGCGCATGGGCCTCCTTTTATATGCACAAGGGGTCACCGACAGGTGGCAACGCAGAGAAGGGCAAAAACGTAAAGAGAGAGGTGGTTGGTACAGCTACTTGTACAGTGCTTTCTACCTAACCCTGACGGCAGGGGACAAGGGCATTAAATGCCCGTCTGTGTCGCCCTAACAGTGTAGAAAAGGACCGTCAAGGGCGCCACCGTCCGCCACGATGGCGATCTTGTTAGCATCGCATGCCACCACTTACCGCTGGCTACACAGCCTTCCGCCACGCGTGCCTGGAAAGGCCCCCAGGACGACACGTTGGTGGATGCGCTGGAGCATGGGCACTGGGTGGCCGCTTGCCGCGGCAAGCGTCTTGCCGCGGTCGTGGTCTTGTCGCGCCCGGAAGCTTGTCGCTCACCGAGCCTTGCCGGGACGCGTGGTGCGTCGCGGCAAGTTCCTTGAGATGCCTCAGTTGGCCTTCCCGGCAAGCTCCTCTTGCCGGGGCCTTGTCCTCTTGACTTGAATACTTTGTTCTTGAATGGCTCCAAAGGAGCCACGGAGTATCTTGGCGGTCACCCGGCAAGCCCTTGCCTCGGGGCGCTGCAACTGCCCGTGCACAAGTTCAGGGTACTAGGGTACCCCTACTCTAGTACACCGACAGGAGCCCTCGGGCCTGGGCCACACATGGTGTCGAGCGCTGTTGGGCCAGGCCCAAAACAGGGCACGGGCACGCGCGGCCCGGGTAAGCGCCGAATCTTGCTCCGTATCCACCGCGCCCTCCCCCAACGGCATGCACTGAACGCGGCATCGTGGGAGAGATCGTGGGGGGTTCTTTATTCGGAAGGGCGAAACGTCCGCCCCCTCCCTCTTTATAAGCAGGGGAAACAGGGGCAGTTTCCCCACTTCGCCGTTTGTTGCTCCAAGTCCAGAAATCTCCGCCGCTCCTCCCTCCTTCTTGAAGCAGAAAGAGAGCAGTGCTCCGCCCCCCGTCGCCACCAGCACCACCAACACCGCCGATCTCCCCTGCCACCTCCGCCATGGCTCCAAAAGCCGACAAGGGGAAGGGCGTGAAGTCGGCCAAGGCGCAGCGGCTCACGGCGCTGCGGAAGGAGCGGGCCATCTTCCCCCCTCAGCTCGGCGCCAAGGAGCTGAGGGAGTATTATTACCTTTTCTGGTCGACGGAGACGCGTGCGCACCCGCGCACGAGGGTACTCCCGGCCACCGCATCGGAGCTGGCTCCAAACGGGTACCCATTCTTCGCGCTATTCTTCTATTGCGGGCTCTGCCCGCCCTTCTCGGAGTTCTTCTGCGATATCATGAACACATACGGGCTCCGCCTCCTAGATTTCACCCCCAACACCGTCCTGACCATGGCAGTTTTCGCACATTTGTGCGAAAACTTTGTCGGAGTCCACCCCAATGTACCCTTTTCCGCCACTTCTTCATGCCTCGGGTCGAGAGAGGAGAGCCGCTTGCCGGAGGGATCGCCTGGATCTCAAGAGTCGGCAAGAAGGAAGCGTATCTGGAGGGTGAGCTTCGCAGCAAATGGGAAGAGTGGAGAGCGGAGTGGTGTTGGATTGTTGAGGAGAACCCGCAGCCGTTCACTGCTGTGCGCCAAGCCCCAATAGTACGCGGCAATGATTGGAGCAATGTGGCCCCAGAAGACAACAGGCTGAAGATCGCAGTCACCCGAATCCTCCGCCTTAGGCTTGCCGGGCTCACTGTAGGCGCTGTCGGCGCAGATTTCCTTCGCTGCCGCATTGCCCCCCTGCAAGAGAGAGGGAGACCTGCCTGGGAGTTCAAGAACTCGGCGGACATCATGAGGCTGCCCCCGGGCCTCAACTTCAATTTCACCGTCCTGGAGCTGGATGCAATGCTCCTGGAGCTGTTTAAACGCGACGCTTAGCACCCGTTCCTGTTGCCGAGGAGCGTCGTTCCGCTGTGCAACAATTCTTCACTTGACCGGATCCGCGCGATGATGCCGTTGTGCGATTCTCACGGAATCGCCCCAACTTGGCAAGAGCCGGCGGATGACGTCGTGCGGGTGTTCTTCGACAGCCTGGAGGAAGTGCCGATCCGCGCCGACGAGCAGAAGAGCCTCACCCGTGACACTACCGACGCGGAGCTGCAGCGCATCACCACTAGGGCGGAAGAGGCCGCGGCAGCAGCCGCCGCGGGCGAGTTCGGGTTCACCGAGGCGGAGGCAGAGGCAGCAGAGGTGGCAAGCCTTGCCGAGCGCGAGGAGTTTGCCGGCGAGGAAGATCTTGCCGGCCCCGAAGCTGAGCCGAGCGAGCCCGGCGAGGAAGAGCCCGAGCCTTCAGACAGCTTGCCGCAAGTGGAGCCCTCGGCTGCACAAGGAAGGCGTCTCCGCAGGGCTGGTGATGCAGTGGGGCGGCAGACGGGGCAACAGCCGCCGAGCCGCGCGACACGCTCTACCGCGGCAAACACCGTTGCCGCGGGAGCGCCTCCCGCCGCTGCGGCAACTGGAGCGGGACCTTCCCGGCCCACCGCTGCTGCTCCTGCCAAGCAGACAAGGGAGCCCACTCCTCCGCCTCACCACACCGGAGGGGAGCCGGACTTCGATCTCTCCGCGCTCAGCTCCAATGATGATGAAGAAGAAGAGTAAGCTTTCTTGCTGTCCTCGTAGTTCTTCAATCTTGTCGCTTTCATTCTGTATCTAACTTGCTTCGATTTGAATCCATTCCTTTTCAGGACGCTGGCCCAGAGAGCGGCGAAGAGGGCCAATGCCTCGGTGATCGTCATCGAAGATGATCCCACCGTGTCAGCAGGGGGCGTGTCTGAGCCCACCTTGACGGACCTGGCAACCACTCCCCAGAGCAGCCCCCAGCGTAAGTTTATAATTTACTTCCCGCCGTCAGGTGCGCATGGGTGCTCTTTTCTCTTACTGATATCTTGATCATTGGATTTGTGTAGGAGCAGAGCAGCCTCACCAGGAGGGCCCGAAAGCCGCCCCCGAAGCGCCATCTGCTCCGACTACGCCGCCAAGGGTGGAGTCCCCGGCAAGGGAGCGCTCTCCGGCAAGGGAGAACTCTCTGGCAAGGGCCAATTCTCCGGCAAGGGATGACACCAGTGATCCTCCGGCGGCTGAGACCGCGACTGCAGATCCCATCACAGGTAATCCACTTTCCTAAAAACATGCCCTTGGGTTTTTGTTCTTCTGACTTTGTTTTTGCATATTTGCTTGACTTCTCTCCATTCTTTGTTCTTCAGATCCATCCGCCACAGAGCCGATGGAAACCGAAGCCGCTGAAGAAGAGGCCGGCGCTGATGAGCCCGCCAGCGAAGAGGCCGCCAAGGCTGCTGCCACGGAAGCCAGGAGGGATCCGGTGATCGTACTGACGGCCCTGAGGCCGCAGGAGCACCAGGCGCTGCACCGACCGCCGATCCTCCCGCCGCTGCCGCAGAGCCAGACTCCGAGGAGCCCCAGCCCAGCGCCTACTTGAAGGCCGGCGATGGCGTCTTCATCAAGCTCCCCTGGGCTTCAAGCTCCAGGGCGCCGGTCGAGGGAGAAACTTTCGACAGAGAGGTGCTCGCCTCCACCGGATTGACGCTGGTTGACGCGCCAGCAGCAGCGAGAAGCCCAAAGAGGAGCGGCTGCTGCGGAAGCTGACGTCGCTCTACCGCGCCTGACAAGCCAAGTTGGCCTCCCGAGAAGCGCTTGTCGCGAGGGCGGGAGTCGACATTGAGAAGCGCGCGGAGGAGCTCCGGGATCTCAGGCAGGAAACTCTCCGGAGCTTGGCGGAGGAGCGGGAGCAAGTCGCCAAGGAGAGGAAGGCCTTCCTCCTCGCGAAGGCTGAGGTCGAAGAGCAGCAGCGGTTTGCTGCCGAGAGGTTATCTGCGCGGGAGGGGGAATTGGCGCAGCGCAAGGTGAACCTTGACAGCCACGAGGAGGAGCTCGCCAAGGACTCCAACGCGGATCTTGAGCTGAAGCTGGCCACGCTGACGCAGACGCTGGACGTCGCCAAGGAGCGAGAGGTGGCCTTGTCGGAGAAGATCAAGGCCAACGAGGCGCTGCTGGCGAGCATTGCCGTCACCCAGAACTCGTTCAGGGAGACGGTGGAGCACTGGACGGAGGGTCTGGTGAATATCGCCGCAGTCATCGACGGGGAGCTGGCGCAGCTGGGGATGGAGGACTTCGGGTACTCTTCCGACGAGCATCTCCAACCCAGTGCCAAGCTCAGCATGTTCTTCAAGGGCGTGGCGACGGCCCTCCAGCAGCTTCGGGAGAAGATCACAAAGCAGCTGGCCGACGAGTCGCACAAGATTTGCGCGGGAGTTCTTCAGAAGGTGCTGGTGAAGGTGGCTTTCCGCAACCCGGGCCTCAACCTCACAACGTCCTCAGATCCCTGCCGCCCGACGCCGATCTGGAAGCGCTCAAGGCCCTTGTCGCACCCATTGTGGACAAGGTGAGCGAGATCAGGAGGGTTGAGGGTGGTCGCGTAGACTAGGCCGCCCGCTTTATCTTTTTCCTTGTCGCTGTTAATCATGTCATGGGAACAACGTGTTAGAGCTGCGACAAGTTATCTTGTAATATAACTTTATTTTGGATGATGATCACTATGTTATTTCCTTTACTAGATCTCTTGCTTTGTATGTTTTTACCCTACGCTTTTAGGGAACTTGTCAGCGCAGGCACCCGAGCCGTGAGCGCTGAGTGCGGGATGTCAGCAGCCTGCTGGCGGTGCCGCTCCGACAAGAAACCTTGTCGCGACTAGTTGCAGCACACTTAAGTTGTTGAGCGGACTCGAAACAAAGTAAGGGCGCATCTAGCTACGAGTTGGTTCCTCCGCGCACAGTTTTCCATACAAAGCACAGTCGTTCGAGGAAGATAACTTAAAAATTAAAACTAATTGCTCAAACTTTGGCAACTTAGCTTTTCTGTCGTTTGCTTCCCGGCAAGGCGAATCTTCCTTAAACGACGCCTGTTCCACACCATTATCTTCTCCTTCCCCCCGTCAAACTTGTGTGCGAGGGAACCTTCCTTTCCTTTGTTTGAGAAAAAGAAAGAAGAGAAAATATAGATATGGGGCCTTTCGGCTCGTTATTGCTTACCGGGTGTGGGTGCTGCACAAAGTGTCAGATAAGGCATGCAAATGTAGAGTAAAAAGCATGAAATTGACAAGATGTGCGAAGCACATGAGCTTTACTTATGCACGGGATCTGCGCCCGGCTTTGTACAAAGGATTACATGCAACAGCGGCAAGACTTGTACAAAAGGTGGTTGCCGGAACAGGTTCCGGCAACCGCGCCCTACGGGTAAAACTTACGAAGATGCTCAATGTTCCAGGAGTTTCTCACCGGAAAGCCATCTTCGGTCTCCAAGCGGACAGCGCCAGGCCTAGTGACTCGTTTCACCCGGTAAGGGCCTTCCCACTTCGGCGTCAACTTGTTGGAATTCTTGGCGGATTGAACGCGCCGAAGAACAAGGTCGCCTTCCTCGAAGCTTCTGGCATTAACTTTGTGGCTATGGTAGCGGCGCAAAGCTTGCTGGTATCGAGCAGCTCGTACAGCAGCCTAGAGACGATCCTCCTCAAGGAGCAGCGCGTCATCTTGTCGCAGCTGCTCTTGCTCAAGCTCATCATAAGCAAGCACTCGAGGTGACCCGTATACGAGTTCCGTGGGGAGAATTGCCTCCGCTCCATAGACTAGAGCGAAAGGCGTCTGGCCAGTGGCTCGATTTGGCGTCGTCCTGATCGACCAAAGAACCACCGGCAGCTCCTCGATCCAGTTTCTTCTGCACCTGCGCAGCCTGTCAAAAGTCCTGGTCTTGAGCCCACGCAGCACTTCAGCATTCGCCCTCTCCGCTTGACCGTTGCTTCTCGGATGAGCAACAGAAGAGAAGCAGACCTTGGCGCCAAGATCTTGGACGTACTGCATGAAGGTGCGGTCGTGAATTGCGTGCCGTTGTCGGTGATGATCCTGTTAGGGATCCCGAAACGGCAATAATCGACCTGAAGAACTTGACTGCTGACTATGCTGTCACCTTCCTCACTGGTTCCACTTCCGGCCACTTCGTGAACTTGTCGATTGCAACGTACAAGTATTCAAAGCCCCCGACAGCTCGGGGGAAAGGGCCGAGGATATCGAGCCCCCAGACCGAAAATGGCCAGGATAAAGGGATCGTCTGGAGAGCTTGAGCTGGTTGGTGAATCTTCTTGGAATGGAACTGGCACGCTTCACACTTGGTTACTTGTGCAGTTGCATCCTGGAGGGCTGTCGGCCAAAAGAAACCTTGCCGGAAAGCTTTGCCGGCAAGTGCTCTTGCGCCAATGTGGTGTCCACATATGCCTCCATGTATCTCTGCCAACAGCTTCTGTCCGTCTTCCCGGCAAATACACTTCAATTTCACACCGTTGAGTCTTCTTCTATACAGTATGTTGTCGACAAACTGGTACATACTTGACTGTCGGGCTACTTTTTCCGCTTCTTCTTGCTCTTCGGGAAGTTCTCCTGTCTGAAGGAAACGGACAATCTGCTGTGCCCATGCTGGAGCTTGTGGCTCGATAACAACGACTAAAGGCACATCTGCTGCTGCGGGAACATCCGCTTCTACGGCGAGAACCTGCGGCTCAGCCGGAGCTTGATGTTCCCCGGCAAGCTTGCCGAAACAAAGCTTGTCGGGAGTGTCTGCTTCGACGGAACAAGCACTAAGACTTGCCGGAGCAAACCGCTCCTCAGCATCTTCGGCGTTGATCTTGGGGACTTTCTTGGCGGCGGCTTCGGGAAGCTCTACCGGAAAGTAGTCGCCGGAAATCAACTTTCTCTTCATGCTCTGTCCAGTTGATGGTGTCACGGATGGTTGAGTCAGCTTGAGCACAAAGATCCCTGGCTCCACAGGTAACTTAAGTGCGGTGCACTTTGACAGGCCATCAGCAATGTCATTCTGAGCTCTTGGAACATGTTCCATCTGTAGGCCGTCAAAGTGCTCTTCTAGCTTTGTCACTTCATCAACATAAGCTTCCATCAATGGACTCTGGTAACTCTTTTTTACTTGGCGGACGACAAGCTGTGAGTCTCCCCTGACAATGAGTTTCTTAATCCCAAGGTCTGCCGCGATCCTGAGACCGGCAAGCAAGCCTTCATACTCTGCAATATTGTTTGTTGCTTGTTCCTTGGGGAAGTGCATCTGGACTACATACTTGAGGTGCTCTCCGGTGGGCGCGACAAGCAGCACGCCCACACCGGCGCCTTGCAGCGAGAAGGCACCATCAAAGTACATCAGCCACTCTTTGCTTGCTTCCTTGACGGGGATGCTCGTCTCTGGAATTTCTTCATCTGGTGTTGGCGTCCACTCTGCTATGAACTCTGCCAATGCTCTGCTTTGGATAGTTGAAGTGCTTTCAAACTTGAGGCCAAAGCTTGACAGTTCTAGTGCCCACTCGACAATCCTGCTTGTTGCTTCTGGATTTTGCAGTATCCTCTTCAACGGAAAGCGAGTGACAACTGTGATCTCATGTGCTTGGAAGTAATGGCACAGCTTTCTCGAGGCCATGAGAAGGCCGAAAAGCAACTTCTGCACTCCAAAGTACCTTGACCTAGCCCCCTGTAAAAGGGAACTGACAAAGTAAACTGGGCACTGCACCATTCTCTTCTGCACCTCCTTATGCGTCTGCGCAGATCCATCTTTGTCGGGACCAGAGCTTGTCGGACCAGAGCTTGCCGGACCAGAGCTTGTCGGACCAGAGCTTGCCGGACCAGAGCTTGCCGGTGAAGCCCCCTGCTTGTCGCTGGATGCATCTGCCATGGTTGCTGGCTCATCATCTGCCTCCCTCTCCGCCACTAATGCAGCACTAACCACTTGATTGGTTGCCGCTATATACAGCAGCAACTTCTCTTGTGGCCTAGGTGCGACAAGTGTTGGAGCGGAGGAAAGGTATCTCTTCAAGTCCTGCAGCGCAGCCTCCGCTTCCGGAGTCCATTTCATTGGACCTGCATTTTTCAATATTTTGAAAAATGGCAGGGCGCGCTCAGCAGATCTAGAGATAAACCTGCTGAGAGCAGCCACGCAACCGGCAAGTCTTCGTACATCCTTGACGCGCTTTGGTGCTTCAATCTGCTCAATGGCCTTGATCTTGTCGGGATTGGCTTCAATTCCCCACTGAGACACAAAGAACCCGAGAAGCTTGCCGGAGGGGACTCCAAACACGCACTTCTCGGGGTTTAGCTTGAGGTTGATCTTGCGCAGATTCGCAAAGGTTTCATCTAAATCCTGGATCAGGGTTGCTTTGTCCTTGCTCTTGACCACTATGTCATCCATGTAGGCTTCCACATTTCTGTGCATTTGCGGCTCAAAAGCGTGGTGGACTACCCTTGCAAATGTTGAACCAGTATTCTTCAAACCAAAAGGCATCCGCACAAAACAGTATGTGCCACATGGGGTAATGAACGCAGTTTTCTCCTCATCTTCTTCTGCCATGAAGATCTGATGGTATCCTGAGTATGCATCAAGAAATGAAAGCAAGTCACATCTGGCTGTGGAGTCAACAATCTGGTCGATGCGCGGCAAGGGAAATGGGTCTTTGGGACAAGCTTTATTGACATCGGTAAAATCGATACAAAGCCTCCATTTCCCGTTGGCCTTGCGCACGACAACAGGATTGGCCAACCACGTAGGATGGAGCACTCCTCTGACAAGGCCTGCTGCTTCCAACTTCTTGATTTCTTCTGCAATGAATTCTTGACGCTCCACTGCCTGTTTCCTAACTCTCTGCTTGACGGGCCGCGCATGAGGACAGACGGCAAGGTGGTGCTCAATTACTTTCCTGGGAACACCGGGGATGTCAGACGGTTGCCATGCAAACACGTCGACATTCGCCCGCAGGAAAGCAACGAGCGCGCTTTCCTATTTAGGGTCGAGCGTGGCACTGATGGTGAAGGTGCCACCAGTGTCGTCCTCCTTGGCGGACACCTTCTTGGTATTTGGTGGAGCTGCCATTGCCTTCTTACACTTGCCGGTGGAGCTCGATGGTGCGTCCTCGACGGTAGCGCAGCACTCCGAAGAGGTGCGCTTGCCGGAGTGGGCATCAGAACTCTTGCTAGACTTGGTCTTCTTCTTCCCCCCGGGAGCTTCAGCGGCAAGTGACTTGTGATCTGTTTTAGCTGTTGCCTCCCGGTAGATCTTGTCGGCACAGATAAGGGCATCCTTCTTGTCGCCAGGGACAGAGATGACGCTTATCGGGCCTGGCATCTTCAGTACGTTGTATGCATAGTGAGAGGCTGCCATGAATTTGGCAAGCGCTGGACGACCGAGTATCCCATTGTAAGGCAATGGGAAGTTAGCAACGTCAAAAGTGACCCTCTCAGTCTTGAAGTTCAGCTCGCTGCCAAATGTTACCGGCAACGTGATCTTTCCCTTCGGCTTGCTCCTTCCCGGATTGATTCCTTGAAATGTGCCGGTCTCTTCGAGCTCGCTGTCAGGGATCTGGAGTTTCTGGAGCACTGCGTAGGAGATCAGGTTCAAACCGGCCCCGCCGTCAACTAGCATCTTTGTGATCTTGAGGTTGCGGATAGTTGGTGAAACCAACATCGGCAAGCACCCGACCGCAGTTATGCGATCTGGGTGGTCCTCAATATCAAAGATGATAGGCGTGCTGGACCATTTTAGAGGCCTGCGCGACTCGACGGGTGGTTCTGCCACATTGACTTCCCGCACCCATTGTTTGAGCTGGCGGTGTGAAGTATGCAGAGAAGCACCGCCGTCCACGCACAGGACCTCTGTGGCTTTCTGGAACTCCTGCTCATCAGTCTCGTCATCATCCATGTCTTCGTCGTCGTCGTCATCTTCATCCTTGTCGCGGCCGCGGGGAGGTCTATCTCCTTGCCGCTGCTTGGCCTTGCCGTGGCGTCCTCCTCGGTCGGGACGTTTCTTGCCGGATCCTCCAGCACCTTCCTGGGCCTTCTCCTTGTCGCGCCGCTCGTATTCAGCCTTCTGCTGCTCAACAAGCTGCTCGACTTTCTTGCAGCTCTGGAGATCATGGCCCTTGGTGCGGTGGATCTTGCAGTACTGCTTGTTGGTGCTATCCTGCTTGTCGGCGACCGCCACAGCCTCCGCGGCAATCTCCTTGCCGGAGCCACCAGCTTTGGCTTTCTTGGCGCCACCTCCGTTGCCGGACTGCTCGACAACTAGCACCTCTTTGCCTTTCTTCTTTCTGTTATTCCGCCGCCGGTTTTTCCTTGCCGGGGCAGTATCCTCACTGTCAGATCCTCCTGCTCCTATATTCTCTCCGGGGAGTCTCCTCCCTTCCTCAGCACGTGCACACTTGTCAGCTAGAGCATATAGCTCACTGACGTCTCTGATCTTGCACATCGCCATCTCCTCCTACATCCTGCGGTTCCGCACGTTCTGATGGAACGCGCTGATTACCACGGCAGGGTGGATGTCTGGGATGTTGTGTTGTACGTTGCTGAATCTCTGTATGTACTTGCGCAGGGGCTCACCTTCCTTCTGAGCGAGCAGGTGAAGGTCACTCTCTTGGCCATGAGGCTTGTGGGCGCCTGTAAAGGCGCCGACAAACTGATGGCACAAATCAGCCCAGGAGGATATGGAGTTGTCCGGCAAGTGCATGAGCCAGGATCTAACATTAGGCTTGAGAACCAGCGGGAAGTAGTTGGCAAGGATCTTGTCGTCTCTCCCCCCGGCAGCTTGCACCACAATGGTGTAGATGCTGAGGAACTCCGATGGGTGCGTCTTGCCGTCGTACTTCTCCGGTACATCTGGCTTGAAATTTTTCGTGCTGGGCCACTGGACTTGCCGCAGCTCACGAGTGAACGCAGGGCAACCTACCGCGTACGGCAAGTTACCTGGTTCCCCTGGCGCATGCATATCAACAGAGGGCCCAGCGCGCTTGTCGGATTGATGTCGCGCTTCTCTTCGGCGCTCGATGCGAGTACGAGCGTCTTCTTGCTGTCGTTCGTGAAGAACTTGGCGTTGATCGCGACGAGCTCGTGGATCCAACGGTGCGGTGGAGTCGCTGTCGAGGTGGATCCGGCGAGTCGGCGATCTTCGCCTTCGGGGTGGAGAGTGCACGGTGGTTGCACCCCCACCGGTTTCGTTGCCACCGGCTCGTGCCTGGCAGTCCTGCCGCGGCAGCGAAGTATTCGGCTGCCATGGAGTGTCGCCGTTGGCGTAGCCGATGAGACTCTGAATGGTGGCCCTCCATTCGTCGATCTTGTCTGACGTCAGAGGGTAATCCAGGAGCAGCTGAGTTCGCACTAAAGCTTCCGCTGGAGTGGTGGGCGGCAGTGGCGAACGGTGTGAGGAGCAGGATGTGCTCGGACTCCTAACTATGTTAGACGAGCAGTATCCCGTCCAAGCGACCGTGCCTCACTCGTGCCAGCATGTTGGCGTGCATGCTGGTCTTGAGCACCCCGAGACCCACCAGCTTGATCTTGGTCCAACAAGCGTATGGTACTACGAATACCATGACGCTGTCGGTCTTGCGCCTCCTGAGAGGGACGCGGTGGATGCGAAGACACCAATGTTTGTGCAGCCTTGTCCTTGGACCTAGCAGCACCGCGAGCTTCCTCGTCGATGTCTGTTCTTCCACCCGCGTCAACCCCACCACCCGTTTGTTCCGGTGGCGGTGAGATCGACGCGGACGGAGCAGTTGCCTCCGAAGCCTTCTTCTTCGGTGGCATGTTGATGAAGAAAATGAAGATCTAGCTCGTGTGAGCGCCGGATCAGGTTCACACAATTTCGATGCCCCCTACCTGGCGCGCCAAAGATGTCGGGGAAACTGATCCACGAACACCTATGGGACCGGCGGACCGAGCCCCTTTCGGTTCGGCGGGGGGCGGAGGTCGCACGAAGAGCAGATCGAGGCGAAGCACACGAGCAGTTTACCCAGCTTCGGAGCTCTCCGGAGAGATAATACTCCTACTGCTGCTTGTTTGATTGTATTGTGTTCTTGCTCTAGAGAGCTAAGTGTTTTCTGGCTTCGAAATGATCCGAACTTTCCAAACCAGTCGAACCGAACCCCCTCTACGTTGCGCATGGGCCTCCTTTTATATGCACAAGGGGTCACCGAGAGGTGGCAACGCAGAGAAGGGCAAAAACGTAAAGAGAGAGGTGGTTGGTACAGCTACTTGTATAGTGCTTTCTACCTAACCCTGACGGCAGGGGACAAGGGCATAAATGCCCGTCTGTGTCACCCTAACAGTGTAGAAAAGGACCATCAGGGGCGCCACCGTCCGCCACGATGGCGATCTTGTCAGCATCGCATGCCACCGCTTACCGCTGGCTGCACAGCCTTCCGCCACGCGTGTCTGGAAAGGCCCCCAGGACGACATGTTGGTGGATGTGCTGGAGCGTGGGCGCTGGGTGGCCGCTTGCCGCGGCAAGCGTCTTGCCGCGGTCGTGGTCTTGTCGCGCCCGGAAGCTTGTCGCTCACCGAGCCTTGCCGGGACGCGTGGTGCGTCGCGGCAAGTTCCTTGAGATGCCTCAGTTGGCCTTCCCGGCAAGCTCCTCTTGCCGGGGCCTTGTCCTCTTGACTTGAATACTTTGTTCTTGAATGGCTCCAAAGGAGCCACGGAGTATCTTGGCGGTCACCCGGCAAGCCCTTGCCTCGGGGCGCTGCAACTGCCCGTGCACAAGTTCGGGGTACTAGGGTACCCCTACTCTAGTACACCGACACCATGTTGCTTATCAGGTAGTTAACATCAGGAAAGGTGGCGGAAAGTAACTCTCGAATTGAAATTTAAGAAATTGCCGTGAGCAAAGTAAGAAGGTGCAAAATAGAAGTTTCAAGCGCATAGGCAATCATTTATTGCCTGAACAAAGTGTAAAAGGGGTTTAAAGCAATGGGAATAAGCATTGCGTCTGATACTAGAATAGATCACTAGGCAGGTGGCCCATGAATTGCATACGAAGTCAAGTGCGAGGAATAAGTTTGACAATAGGGTGTACAAGAGAGTCAGGTTTCGATCCTGTGGAACTGTGGGTTATGGTCCCACCATGTGGGCTAAAAGTAGGAAAGGCGCTGACATCTTGCACGGTTATGATAGCAAGGCATGCCAGGGAATAGCCTGTCAGTTATGTCAGCAACAACATCGGTACCAAGGGCGAGGGACAAAGAGAACCATCATCCTTCTCGTTAAACGAGGCAGACCAATAGGAAAATTTCTCATCCATTAGTGGTTACCAGAATGTCATCAACAAATAGTAACAGGGTCTTACTGACAGAGTGGTACAACAAGGTGCTTACCCAAGCAGGGAATTATACTGCTCAGTTAAGTCAGATTACAAGAAAGGTTAAACAAAACAATGGAAAGAGAAATGTGTTTAGACACATATTTCAGGGGCATACCCTTCCCAAGGACAAGTAGATCATGATATCTATGACGGGATATAAAGTAGAAAACCCTTTAGGTAAGGGGATGGCAATTTCATGACATTACCCATACAATGGTGTTTGGATAATTGATAAGGAAAATTTAGCATTGTGCTTCAAGGAACAATTGTTTCTATTGAAAATCGGAGTACCACAGACATGCTTAGAGATAACATTGGCATGGTCTTCCAGCAAAGGACATACTTTGGATACACAAAGGATCCACCAGGAGCAACTCATAGAATAAGTCTTACAATTTCCACATGGAAGAATGGCTAACCTTGCTAAAAAAGGAAACTATAACAATAGGTCCTCCGGGCAGGTGTGCTAGGCATGACATCACCTTATCGGGTCATATAAAGACCAACAGTCTCTTTGAAATATGTTCCAACCATCATATCTGGCCGAGATTCAGATCCAATTGGTGTCAGGATATCCCAGATTTGGGATGCCTGAGAAGAAAAGGCGCGACACAATTTGACGAGATGACATTGTAAGATTCTCGGGAAATGAACTATGGAAGCGAGTTCCGAAACAAGAGTTCATCATTAAACTAAGGAGAGGATGAGGGGGTGGCTGATGGACTCAGCAACAATTCATCGAGATTTCCAAAAAGATGGATTTCCACAATTATGTGAACAAGGAGATAACCTTTGTCAGATCAAATGATATAATGATGTATGCTCGAGGAAAACTTCCATGACTAAACATTGGTTGGAGGGTGCACCCAAAATATGGGCTGGGTTGCACGACCAATGTCAGAATGGCGATTTAGCAACTAACACATAAAATTGGAATTATTGTCCATTAATTTCGAAGCAGTAAGCCTGCTAGAAATACTAAAGTCTCACAACCGAGTTCACTTATTGGTATTCCAGTTGGAAGCAACTCGGGGACTAAGAAAATAATGGTGATGGCGAGAAGCATTACTGTATCAAGAATCCTTAAGACGTGGTGAAACTCTCTCAACATCATTGACATAAAAGATAGTAATACTTCAAGGTAGATCATAATACATGCTGGATAGCAAATTGCATCCATATCATGAACAAGTTTGTGATGAAGGGAAGGCAATAAAGTTGCCATTGATAACACAAATCATCGAGGGGCAAGGATGATATTACTCATCGAGAACTCGATTGATATTCTGGAAGAGCTCAGAATGTTGATGATGATCACGATACATACGTCGAGAGGTTTCATGAAGATGTAATCGATCAGCAATGACATCAAGGAAAAGCAATGGTGAAGCAAAGGGTTATTGGAACCACGGACACGACACAAACTCGGAATCAAGCTTAATGTTCAAGGCAAAACGATATGACAAGGAAGATCGATGTAAGATTAGCTCATCACCGAAAATTGTGCTCCGAGAAGAAGGGCTAGGTGGCACAGTGAAAATTTGGCACGATAATGATATAGCCGATCAAGCTAGGAATGACTTGAAAGATTTAAACTCGTAACCAATCAAATTACTTAGAGTTATTGAATCGGAGTGCGAAATCGATTCACTTATCAGTGTTCTAAAGTGAAATAACTCGGAACCCGGGGGAAATCTGAAATCATGAGAAGCAAGACTAGATGAAGACTCATAGGAAGAAATACAGTTCTTTGATATTCTCGAGATACTGGAGGGTATTACTAGAAGGAATATCGACATAGGGGTTGCGGAGATGTATTGATTTAAAGAAGACAAGTACTTTAACATTTTTCGAGAAAGGGGGATCAAAGAAGATCAATATGGTCGGAATCATGATTGCAAAAGACCAGATCCTAGATATAAGATGAACTTATACCAAGGGAATAATTAATATAAGAGAAGCTTCCTTGATATGGTCTACATTGTGTCCATGGGCATGAACACCAATTTCAAGGTCGACTCCCGCTTCTCCAATGCATGACCAACATTCACTACTCTAATAAAAATGATTTCAGTGTGAAAACATACCTGGTGAATTACCAGAGGAGTATGACCCGTGAAAACTTTTCAGGTTCACATAGATTAAGGAAGGCATAGGTTCAACCCATCAGGGTATCTTAGAAACATATACCATAAGATTCAAGAGTAAATATCACCAGCTCGAAAGCAGAGCATGGTTGGCCAAATTAGAGAATAGGTTTTACCAATGGTATTATGAATCCAAGTAAAGGCTCACAAAGCTAATGATAATGAAGGACACTGTCGGATAAAAATCCAACAAAGGATCTGGTGGTCCACAAGGGATCTGATATATGCATTGGTACTGAACCAGAAGAAGAAAGAATGCAAGGAGATCAGATGATAGCAACAACTGACTAATTCAAATCCAAATTGCAAAAGAATTATGAATTCCAAGTCAAGGAATCAGAAGCAACTCTCTGATTAGGGGTGGATAAGTTGAATAGCCTTAGGGGTACAATCGACGACAATTTGATTAGTTGAGAACCAGCTCCTGTTCAAAATGATGTCCAATCCAGAAGGATGAATCATAGGATCTGATTGAGGATTGTGAGCATTTGCAACTTATTGAATCAATGGACTCAAAATGATAGTGACAAAGGATGCCAATAATATTACTATACTTATGGGATTAACCATAATGCAAGCAAGCAAGAATTTCAAGAGCAATAACCTGGTGAGGATTTTCGAAAGATCGAATAGTATTTTTGAAGATCCTTGTGAAGCACATGAACAACTAGTGATGAGCCAGTACTCGTTAAGTGTGATGAATTATACGTAGGGGTGTGAATGCGAAAAAGAGCTGCAAAGCGGTGGGCACAAAGGATTCTCAGAATATCGGAGAATTTTTTAGGGTATCAAGTAATAACAGGGGCAACTAGGAACGAGGGTACGAACGCAAGCGTAAGCAGTTATCCATAAGGATTTATTGGTGGTCGGGAATAGCAAAAGTGGTGGGCACAAATTCTCAAGAGAATATCAAAGAGTATCTTCAGAATCTTCTGGTGAAGCAGACCATCATCTGGAATGAAGGGGCTCTCCAGGAGAAAGTAGTTACGAGAACCTAATGTTAGAGTTAATAACTTCATTTTAACCCGAATAGAAGAGAGATCAGAGTCCCAGAGTATAGGTCGGGGAATAAAAGATCCTAATACCACCAAATGGTGACGTGGGCCTGTAAGCCACACAACCATGTTAGTAAAAGTTTTGTAATGACTAGACTCAACTTCGGCCAAGGAGTTTGGAAGGGGGATTCCTACACGCAGTCAGCTCTGATACCAACTTGTGACGCCCCCGATCCAATCGTACACTAATCATGGACGTAAACATGTACGATCAAGATCAAGGACTCATGGGAAGATATCACAACACAACTCTGAAAGTAAAATAAGTCATACAAGCATCATAATGCAAGCCAGGGGCCTTGAGGGCTCAAATACAAGTGTGCTCGAATATAAACGATTCAGCAGAAGCAACAATATTTGAGTACAGACATAAGTTAAACTAGTTTCATAAGATGGCTAACACAAATAGGGATACAGATCAAAAGAGGCGTAGGCCTCCTTCCTGGGATCCTCCTAAACTACTCCTGGTCATCGGCGGCCTGAACGTAGTAGGAGGCACCCTCGGTGTAGTAGGGGTCATCGTAGACAGTGGCGTCTAGCTCCTGGGCTCCAACATCTGGTTGCGACATCCGAGAAGAAGAGGAAAAGGAGGGAGAGGGAGCAAAGCAACCATGAGTACTCATCCAAAGTACTCGCAAGCAAGGATCTACACTACATATGCATGGGTATACGTGTAAAGGGAGCAATATCGGTGGTCTGAACTACAGAATGCCAGAATAAGAGGGGGATAGCTAGTCCTATCAAAGACTACGCTTCTGGCAGCCTCCATCTTGAAGCATATAGAAGAGAGTAGCTGGTAAGTTCACCAAGTAACACCGCATAGCATAATCCTACCTGGGCGATCCTTCCCTCGTCGCCCTATGGGAAAGCGATCACCGGGTTGTCTCTGGAACTTGTCTGGGTGTGTTTTATTAAGTATCCAGTTCTAGTTGTCATAAGGTCGAGGTACAACTCCGGGTCATCCTTTTACCGAGGGACAAGGCTATTCGAATAGATAAACTTCCCTGCAGGGTGCACCACATTTCCCAACACGCTCGATCCCTCTGGCCGGACACACTTTCCTGGGTCATTCCCGGCCTCGGAAGATCAACACGTCGTAGCCCTACCTAAGCTTAATAGAGAGGACAACACGCTGATCTAAATCCTATGCGCGTAGGGGTCTGGGCCCATTGCCCATTGCACACCTGCATGTTGCTTACGCGGCCGGTGAGCAGACCTAGCCTCCCTTATACAAGAGCAGGCGTTCCAGTCCAACCCGGCGCGCGCCGCTCAGTCGCTGACGTCAAGAAGGCTTCGGCTGATACCACGACATCGAGTGCCCATAATTGTTCCCGCGTAGTTGCTTAGTGCTTATAGTCCAGTGGCCAGACTCAGATCAAATACCAAGATCTCATTAAGCGTGTTATTTTAAAGTAACCGCGGACGCCGACCAGGGCCAGACCCACCTCTCACCTAGGTGGACTCAGCCTGCCCTATCGCTTTGCCATAAAGATCCACTCATAGGGGCGCCGAGATTAATGTCCTTTCAACCCCCAATCCGTGAATCACTCGCGGGTACTCTACGAGCCGACCCGACTTTAGTCACCACCTGAATAGTATGTACGTAAGTATAGTATATACTCGTGATCACCTGCCGAGTGATCACGACCCGATAGTATAGCATGGCAGACGGACAAGAATGTAGGGCCACTGATGATAAACTAGCATCCTATACTAAGCATTTAGGATTGTAGTAAGGTATCAACAATTGTAGCAACAATGACAGCTATGCAACAGACTAGGATTAATCAAAAGCAGTAACATGCTGCACTACTCTAATGCAAGTAGTAGAGAGAAGGAATAGGCAATATCGGGTGATCAGGGGGGGCTTGCCTGGTTGCTCTGGCAAGAAGGAGGGGTCGTCAACACCGTAGTTGAACTGGGGGTCACCGGCAGTCCCGGGGTCTACCGGAGAGAAGAAACGGAGGGGGAACACAATAAATAACAAAGCAATCAAAGCATCACAAAGTGTAACATGGCAATACGCGGTGCTAGAGGTGATCTAACGCAGTAGTAGGTGATACCCGCGAAGTGGGGAAACATCCGAGAAAGTATTCCCGGTGTTTCGCATTTTCGGACAGACAAACCGGAGGGGGATTGTTGCACGTTCACTATGCTAGGGATGCGCGGCGGATGAACGGACTGCGTATTCGAATGTCTCATCGTTCTAAGCAACTTTCATGTACAAAGTATTTTCATCTGATAAACGGTTTAATTTATATTATTTATCAAAGTTTTAATTAATTTTTATAATTAATAGAATTAAATTAATTATAAAATGCAATTATGATGTCATCAGCACAACTCCAAAAGTCCTGAAACTCCAAGAAAGTTAGTTCTGGAATATATTAAAAATATTGGGCGAAGAAAGCACCAGCGGGGGGCCACGCACCAGCCACGAGGGTGGAGGGCGCGCCCCTGCCTCGTGGGCCACCTGGCAGGCCCCCGATGCCCATCTTCTACTATATGGTGTCTTTTTCCCTGGAAAAAATCATAAGGAAGCTTTTGGGACAAAGCGTCGCCGTCTCGAGGCAGAACCTGGGTAGGACCAATCTAGGGCTCCGGTGGAGCTGTTCTGCCGGGGAAACATCCCTCCGGGAGGGGGAAATCGTCGCTGTCGTCATCACCATCGATCCTCTCATCGAGAGGGGTCAATCTCCATCAACATCTTCACTAGCACCATCTTCTATCAAACACTAGTTCATCTCTTGTATCCGATCTTTGTCTCAAAACCTCAGATTGGTACCCGTGGGCTGCTAGTAGTGTTGATTACTCCTTGTAGTTGACGCTAGTTGGTTTATTCAGTGGAAGATCATATGTCCAAATCCTTAATGAATATTAATACCCCTCTGATTATGAACATGAATATGATTTTTGAGTAGTTACATTTGTTCCTGAGGACATGGGAGAAGTCTTGTTATAAGTAATCATGTGAATATGGTATTAGTTCGATATTTTGATGAGATGTATGTTGTCTCTCCTCTAGTGGTGTTATGTGAACATCGACTACACGGCACTTCACCATGATTTGGGCCTAGGGGAAGGCCTTGGGAAGGAATAAGTAGATGATGGGTTGCTAGAGTAACAGAAGCTTAAACCCTAGTTTATGCGTTGCTTTGTAAGGGGCTGATTTGGATCCATATGTTTCATGCTATGGTTAGGTTTACCTTAATTCTTCTTTCGTAGTTGCAGATGCTTGCGAGAGGGGTTAATCATAAGTGGGATGCTTTTCCAAGGAAGGGAAGTACCCAACCACCGGTCCACCCACATATCAAATTATCAAAGTAACGAACGCGAATCATATGAGCATGACAAAAACTAGCTTGACAGTAATTCCCATGTGTCCTCGGGAGCACTTTGCTTTAATAAGAGTTTGTCCAGACTTGTCCTTTGCTATAAAAAGGATTGGGCTACCTTTCTGCACCTTAGTTACTATTTTACTTGTTACCCGTGACGAATTACCTTATCACAAAATTATCTGTTACCGATAATTTCAGTGCTTGCAGAGAATACCTTACTGAAAACTGCTTGTCATTTCCTTCTGCTCCTCGTTGGGTTTGACACTCTTACTCATCGAAAGGACTATGATTGATCAACTATAATTGTGGGTCATCAAGATTCTTTTCTGGCGCCATTGTCAGGGAGTGAAGCGCCTTTGGTAGGTGGAATTTGGTAAGGAAACATTTATATAGTGTGCTGAAATTTACTGTCACTTGTTACTATGGAAAATAATCCTTTGAGGGGCTTGTTCGGGGTATCTACACCCCGACCAGAAGTGCAAAGAGTTTCTCCTCAACCTACTGAACCTACTAAAAATATTTAGTTTGAAATTCCTTCGGGTATGATAGATAAACTGCTAGCTAATACCTATACAGGAGATGGAACATTACATCCCGATATGCACCTAATCTATGTGGATGAAGTTTGTGGATTATTTAAGCTTGCAGGTTTGCCCGAGGATGTTCTCAAGAATAAGGTATTCCCTTTATCTTTTAAGGGAAAGGCATTGACATGGTTTAGGCTATGTGATGATATTGGATCATGGAACTACAACCTTTTGAAATTGGAATTTCATCAGAAGTTTTATCCTATGCATCTGGTTCATCGTGATCATATATATTGGCCTCGTGAAGGAGAAAGTATTGCTCAAGATTGGGGAAGGCTTAAGTCAATGTTATATTCATGCCCCAATCATGAGCTCTCAAGAGAAATTATTATTCAAACATTTTATGCCTGGCTTTCTCTTAATGATCGCTCCATGCTCGATACTTCTTGTACTGGTTCTTTTATGATGAAGACTATTGAATTCAAATGGGATTTATTGGAAAGAATTAAATGCAACTCTGAAGATTGGGAACTCGACGAAGGTAAGGAGTCAGGTATAACCCCTAAGTTTGATTGTGTTAAATCTTTTATGGATACTGATGCTTTTCATGAATTTAGCACTAAATATGGACTTGACTCTGAGATAGTAGCTTCTTTCTGCGAATCATTTGCTACTCATGTTGATCCCCCTAAGGAGAAATGGTTTAAATATCATCCTCCCATTGAAGTAAAGGTAGTAGAACCTATTAAAGTTGAAGAGAAAATTATTACCTATAATGTTGATCCTATCATTCCTACTGCTTATATTGAGAAACCACCCTTTCCGGTTAGAATAAAGGATCATGCTAAAGCTTCAACTGTGGTTCACAGGAGTAATGCTAGAACACCTACACCCCCTGAGCAAATTAAAGTTGAACCTAGTATTTCTATGGTTAAAGATCTCTTGGTCGATAATATTGATGGGCATGCTATTTACTTTGGTGATGAAGCTGCTATAATTGCTAGACCCGATACTAAAAATAAACATAGACCTGTTGTTGGCATGCCTGTTGTTTCTGTTAAAATAGGAGATCATTGTTATCATGGCTTATGTGATATGGGTGCTAGTGTGAGTGCAATACCTCATTCCTTATACAAATAAATTATGCATGATATTGCACCTGCTGAAATAGAAGGTATTGATGTTACTATTAAGCTTTTCAATAGATATACTATTTCACCAATTGGGATTGTTAGAGATGTTGAAGTCTTGTGTGGGAAAATTAAATATCCTACTAATTTTCTTTTTCTTGGTTCCCTACAAGATGATTTTTGTCCCATTATATTTGGTAGACCCTTCTTGAATACTGTTAATGCTAAGATAGACTGCAAAAATGATATTATTACTGTTTGCTTAGGGGATATGTCTCATGATTTAATTTTGCTAAATTTCGTAGACAACCCCATGATAAAGAATTGCCTAGTAAAGATGAAATTATTGGTCTTGCTTCTATTGTCATGTCTCCTAATGATCGTTTAAAACAATATTTGCTCGACCATGAAAATGATATCTTTATGAATGAAAGAAGGGAAATAGATGAAGTATTCTTTAATCAAGGACCTATTTTGAAGCACAACTTGCCTATTGAAATCCTAGGGGATCCTCCTCCACCCAAGGGAGATCCCGTGTTTGAGCTTAAACAATTACCTGATACTCTTAAATATGCTTATATTGATGAAAAGAAGATATATCATGTTATTATTAGTGCTAACCTTTCAGAGCATGAAGAAGAGAAATTACTGAAAACTCTGAAGAAGCACCGTGCTGCTATTGGATATACTCTTGATGATCTTAAGGGCATTAGCCCCACTCTATGCCAGCATAAAATAAAATTGGAGAAAGATGCTAAACCAGTTGTAGATCATCAACGGCGGTTAAATCCTAAGATAAAAGAAGTGGTAAGAAATGAAATACTAAAGCTTCTGGAGGCAGGTATAATTTATCATGTTGCTGATAGTCAGTGGGTAAGTCATGTCCATTGTGTCCCTAAGAAGGGAGGTATCACAGTTGTTCCTAATGATAAGGATGAATTGATCCCACAAAGAATTGTTACAGGTTATAGAATGATAATTGATTTCCGCAAATTAAATAAAGCTACTAGAAAAGATCATTACCCTTTACCTTTTATTGATCAAATGCTAGAAAGACTATCCAAACATACACATTTTTGCTTTCTAGATGGTTATTCTGGTTTCTCTCAAATACCTGTGTCAAAAGAGGATCAGGAAAAGACCACTTTTACTTGCCCTTTTGGTACATTTGCTTATAGACATATGCCTTTTGGTTTATGCAATGCACCTGCTACCTTTCAAAGATGTATGACTCTATATTCTTTGACTTTTGTGAAAAGATTTTTGAGCTTTTCATGGATGGTTTCTCCGTTTACAAAACTTGTTTTGATGATTGCTTAAGCAATCTTGATCGAGTTTTGCGGAGATGTGAAGAAATGAATCTTGTCTTGAATTGGGAGAAGTGCCACTTTATGGTTAATGAAGGTATTGTCTTGGGGCATAAAAATTTTGAAAGAGGTATTGAAGTTGATAAAGCTAAAGTAGATGCTATTGAAAATATGTCGTGTCCTAAAGACATCAAAGGTATAAGAAGTTTCCTTGGTCATGCCGGTTTCTATAGGAGGTTTATTAAATACTTCTCTAAAATATCTAGGCCTCTGACTAATCTCTTACAAAAAGATGTCCCTTTTGTCTTTTATGATGATTGTGTAGAAGCATTTGAAATACTTAAGAAAGCCTTGATTTCTGCACCTATTGTTTAGCCACCTGATTGGAATTTACCCTTTGAAATTATGTGTGATGCTAGTGATTACGTTGTAGGTGTTGTTCTAGGACAAAGAGTTGATAAGAAATTAAATGTAATCCAATATGCTAGTAAAACTCTAGACAGTGCCCAGAGAAATTATGCTACTACTGAAAAAGAATTTTTAGCAGTTGTGTTTGCTTCTGATAAGTTCAGACCTTATATTGTTGATTCCAAAGTAACTGTTCACACTGATCATGCTGCTATTAAATACCTTATGGAAAATAAAGATGCTAAACCTAGACTTATTAAATGGGTTCTCTTGCTACAAGAATTTGATTTGCATATTATTGATAGAAAGGGAGCTGAGAACCCCGTTGCAGACAACTTGTCTAGGTTAGAGAATGTTCTTGATGACCCACTACCTATTGATGATAGCTTTCCTGATGAACAATTAGCTATCATAAATGCTTCTCGTACTGCTCCATGGTATGCTGATTATGCTAATTACATTGTTGCCAAATTTATACCACCTAGTTTCACATACCAGCAAAAGAAAAGGTTTTTCTATGATTTAAGACATTACTTTTGGGATGAACCACACCTTTATAAAGAAGGAGTAGACGGTGTTATTAGACATTATGTACCTGAGCATGAACAGGAATAGATCCTACGCAAGTGTCACTCCGGGGCTTACGGAGGACACCACACTGGAGATAGAACTGCTCATAAGGTATTGCAATCCAGTTTTTATTAGCCTAGTCTTTTCAAAGATGCCCGTAAGTTTGTCTTGTCTTGTGATGAATGTCAAAGAATTGGTAATATTAGTAGACGCCAAGAAATTCCTATGAACTATTCACTTGTTATTGAACCATTTGATGTTTGGGGCTTTGATTATATGGGACCTTTTCCTTCCTCTAATGGGTATACACATATTTTAGTTGTTGTTGATTACGTTACTAAGTGGGTGGAAGCTATTCCAACTAGTAGTGATGATCATAATACCTCTATTAAGATGCTTAAAGAAGTTATTTTTCCGAGGTTTGGAGTCCCTAGATATTTAATGACTGATGGTGGCTCACATTTTATTCATGGTGCTTTTCGTAAAATGCTTGCTAAGTATGATGTTAATCATAGAATTGCATCTACATACCACCCTCAGTCTAGCGGTCAAGTAGAATTGAGTAATAGAGAGATTAAATTGATTTTGCAAAAGATTGTTAATAGATCTAGAAAGAATTGGTCCAATAAACTTGATGATGCATTATGGGCCTATAGAACTGCATATAAAAATCCTATGGGTATGTCTCCATATAAAATGGTTTATGGAAAAGCATGTCACTTACCTCTCGAACTGGAACATAAGGCATATTGGGATATTAAAGAGCTCGGTTATGATTTCAAACTTGCCGGTGAGAAGAGGCTATTTGACATTAGCTCACTTGATGAATGGAGAACCCATGCCTATGAGAACGCCAAACTGTTTAAAGAAAAAGTTAAAAGATGGTGTGACAAGAGGATACAAAAGCGTGAGTTTAATGTAGGTGATTATGTTTTGCTATACAACTCTATTTTAAGTTTTTTTGCAGGAAAACTTCTCTCTAAATGGGAAGGTCCTTACATTATCGAGGAGGTCTATCATTCCGGTGCCATAAAGATCAACAACACCGAAGGCACAAATCCGAAGGTGGTAAACGGTCAAAGAATCAAACATTATATCTCAGGTAATCCCATAAATGTTGAAACCAATGTTTTTGGCACCGTAACCCCGGAGGAGTACATAAGGAACACTTTCCAAAACATTTCAGACTCCGAAAAGGAATAGATATGTGGTACGGTAAGTAAACCGACTCCAAAACTGCTCAAATAGCATTTTTTCTCCGTTTTGGAATATTTAAAAAATTAGGAAAATTAAAGTAGTCCAAAAGAGACACGAGGCGTCCATGAGGGTGGAGGGCATACCCTACCCCCTAGGCGCACCCCCATGCCTCGTGGCCACCTCGTGTGCCCTCCGGACTCTGTTTTCTTGCATGATACTTATTTTGGTCGGTAAAAATTCATTATATAATCTCCCGAAGGTTTTAACCACCGTACCACGACGAAACCATTTGTTTTTGTTTTGAGTTGTTTCTGTCGCAGATTTAGAGCAATATGTCGTCCCAAGATTCGGAGGGAGAGAGCTATCTGGCTGATTACCTTGCAGACCCCAAAGTCTATGGGGACTTGGAGCATTATGGTTAGACCACGGGGGAAGAAGAAGACTATGATCCTAAGGGAAAGGAGGAGACAAGCTTAGCTGAAGATGAAGCCCCACTACCTCAACCTGGGGACATGCATGTGGAGTTTAAAAACTCAAGTCTCCCTAACAGAGCAAAGAAACCTAAGACCGACTTTATCCCCTTTCGTCTCCTGCAGGAAAACAAACATGAACTATGCTAGAAGATACTAAGTCTTGAGCAGGAGGTAGATGACTTAAGGGAGCAGAATTCTATCCTTAAGCGCAAGCTAAGGAAGATGGACTACAAGCCTACATCATCACATCCGAAGAAAGAGACATAAATACATGGGTATGGGCACTCCCCTTGGCAACTGCCAATCTTGGGGGAGGTGCCCCGATATCGTATCACCATCACACTTCTATCTTTACCGATTTTCTTAGTTTGGTCATTTTGGTTATATCTTGATCTAGTAGAATAAAGTTTTAGTTTGATCTAGCTTTGAGTTTTGTTTTGATCTCTATCTATGTAATCGAGTCCGTGAGTTATATATAATAAATATTAGTTTTGAGTTGAGGGTTTTTGCTATCTTGCTATGATCTTGAGGGAATAAAAGAAAGAATAAAAGGAAATAAAAAGATCATATTGATCTTATGGAGAGTAATGACTTCACACATAAAGATTATGATGAATAAAAGTTTTTGAGAGTTGACAAACATAGTTTTGGTCATAGTTGCAATTAATAGGAAGTAATAAAGAAAGAGAGGTTTTCACATATAAATATACTATCTTGGACATCTTTTATGATTGTGAGCACTCATTAAAATATGACATGCTAAAAAGTTGATGTTGGACAAGGAAGACAACGTAATGGATTATGTTTCCTTATATCCAAATATGTTATATTGTCATGGATCATCCAACATGTTGAGCTTGCCTTCCCCCCTCATGCTAGCCAAATTCTTTGCACCAAGTAGAGATACTACTTGTGCTTCCAAACATCCCTAAACCCAGTTTTGCCATGAGAGTCCACCATACCTACCTATGGATTGAGTAAGATCCTTCAAGTAAGTTGTCATCGGTGCAAGCAATAAAAAATTTGCTCTCTACCTATGTATGATCTATTAGTGTGAAGAAAATAAGCTTTATACGAGCTTGTGATATGGAAGAAATAAAAGCGACGGACTGCATAATAAAGGTCCCTATCATAAGTGGCAATATAAAGTGACATTCTTTTGCATTAAGATTTTGTGCATCCAACCATAAAAGCACATGACAACCTTTGCTTCCCTCTACGAAGGGCCAATCTTTTATTTTTACCTTCTACCCTTATACAAGAGTCATGGTGATCTTCACCTTTCCTTTTTACACTTTATCCTTTGGCAAGCACTATGTGTTTGAAATATATATATATATATATATATATATATATATATATATATATATATATATATATATCCACTTGGATGTAGGTTTTCATAAATTATTATTGTTGACATTACCCTTGAGGTAAAAGGTTGGGAGGCGAAACTATAAGCCCCTATCTTTCTCTGTGTCCGATTGAAACTTCATACCCATAAATATTGCATGAATGTTAGCAATTGTGAAAGACTAAATGATAGCTGAGTATGTGGACTTGCTGAAAAGCTTTTATATTGACTCTTTCCAATGTTATGATAAATTGCAATTGCTTCAATGAATGAGATCATAGTTTGTTAGTTTTCAATGAAGTTTCTGATTCATACTTCACATTGTGGATAGATTGTTACTTTAGCATAAGAAATCATATGACAATATATATGTTGCTGTTCTAAGAATGATCATGATGCCCTCATGTTCGTATTTTATTTTATCGACACCTCTATCTCTAAACATGTGGACATATTTTTTGATATTGGCTTTCACTTGAGAACAAGCAAAGTCTAAGCTTGGGGGAGTTGGTACGTCCATTTTGCATCATGCTTTTATATCGATATTTATTTCATCATGGGATGTTATTACACACTATGTCACAATACTTATTCCTTTTCTCTCTTATTTTATAAGGTTTACATGAAGAGGGAGAATGCCGACAGCTGGAATTCTGGGCTGGAACAGGAGCGAATATTAGAGACCTATTCTGCACAACTCCAGAAGTCCTGAAACTCCACAAAAGTCAGTTTTGGAATATATTGAAAATATTGGGCGAAGAAAGCACCAGAGGGGGGCCACCCACCAGCCACGAGGGTGGAGGGCACACCCTAGGCGCGCCCCCCTACCTCGTGGGCCACCTGGCAGGCCCTCGATGCCCATCTTCTGCTATATGGTGTCTTTTGTCGTGGAAAAAATCATAAGGAAGCTTTCGGGATGAAGCGCCGCCGTCTCGAAGCGGAACCTGGGCAGGACCAATCTAGGGGGCGGAGCCGTTCTGCCGAGGAAACATCCCTCCGGGAGGGGAAATCGTCGCCATCATCATCACCATCGATCCTCTCACCGAGAGGGGGTCAATCTCCATTAACATCTTCACTGGCACCATCTCCTCTCAAACCCTAGTTCATCTTTTGTATCCGATCTTTGTCTCAAAACCTCAGATTGGTACCTGTGGGTTGCTAGTAGTGTTGATTACTCCTTGTAGTTGATGCTAGTTGGTTTATTCGATGGAAGATCATATGTTCAGATCCTTAATGCATATTAATACCCCTCTGATTATGAACATGAATATGATTTGTGAGTAGTTACGTTTGTTCCTGAGGACATGTGATAAATCTTGTTATACGTAATCATGTGAATTTGGTATTCGTTCGATATTTTGATGAGATGTATGTTGTCTCTCCTCTAGTGGTGTTATGTGAATGTCGACTACATGACACATCACCATGATTTGGGCCTAGGGGAAGGTATTGGGAAGTAATAAGTAGATGATGGGTTGCTAGAGTGACAGAAGCTTAAACTCTAGTTTATGTGTTGCTTCGTAAGAGGCTGATTTGGATCCATATGTTTCATGCTATGGTTAGGTTTACCTTAATTCTTCTTTCGTAGTTGCGGATGCTTGTGAGAGGGGTTAATCATAAGTGGTATGCTTGTCCAAGGAAGGGTAGTACCCAAGCACCGGTCCACCCACATATCAAATTATCAAAGTAACAAACGTGAATCATATGAGCATGACGAAAACTAGCTTGACAATAATTCTCATGTGTCCTCGGGAGCGCTTTGCTTTATATAAGAGTTTTTCCAGGCTTGTCCTTTGCTACAAAAAGGATTTGTCTACCTTGTTGCACCTTAGTTACTTTGTTACTTGTTACCCATTATGAATTACTTTATCACAAAACTATCTGTTACGATAATTTCAGTGCTTGCAGAGAATACCTTGCTGAAAACCGCTTGTCATTTCTTTCTGCTCCTCATTGGGTTTGACACTCTTACTTATCAAAAGGACTATGATAGATCCCCTATACTTGTGGGTCATCGACAGGCGCGGGGTCGCCTGGACCCGGGTGCGTGCGGGAGGGCCAGCGGCGAAGATAGGGCACCGGGCGCGGGTGTCCGTGACCACGGTGAGGCCCTCCGGCCAGCCGCAGCAGGCGGAGGTGAGCACATGGGAGGAGCAGGGGTTCGTGCGGCGCGCGTGCGGCTACGGGTGTGGGCTGCAGAAGCCAACGACGATGGAGCAGAGGTGGGGCGCGGCCGGGGCCACAGGTGACGTGAAGCGGCGCAGTGGGCGGCGTGGCGGTTGCCGCAATGCGACAAGTGGGGCGGCACA